>NC_064848.1:70771578-70946578 GCF_024139225.1 Suncus etruscus | reverse complement strand
TGGATTGCAATATTCTTACTAAAGGGGTACCATACAGTTTAACTCCTTTCATCACCCAGATCTTGTTCAGAGTGATGTATGATCATTTTTTAAAATTTTAATTTGATTTTTGAGGCTTCTTCAGTGGTGCTCAAAGGCTCTGAGGCCACTCTCAGTGATGCTTGGGTCAGCAGTGTGGGCTGGATGATTATTAGCTAATCGGGTTCTTCAATGTGCTGCCCAGCTGGCAGTGCTGAGGCTCACCAAAACCATAGCTGGTGATATTGAGTGGGAAAATATGGTACCAAGAATCAGACTCATCACCTCATAAATGCCAGACAAGAACTTCAGTCCTCTGAGCTTTCTCCCTGACCCCTATGGCAATATACTTTTTGTTTTTTGGAGGCCATACCAGCAGTACACAGCTCAGGGGACCATGGGGTGCTGGATCTAGGAATCTCCCCCCATGCAAAGTCTGTGATCTATTCCTTTGAACTAATTCCTTAGCCATTTCATGATAGTTCTTTAATTTATAAATATAAAATAATTTTCAGCATAGGACAATGAGGCTGTGTGAAATTGCACTCATTAGACAGATGATGCTTTACTAGTCTGTAATCAAACATTAAAATAGCTTCCAAATTTTTATAACTATGTATTGATACACAATTATATGTTGACTGAAAATACTTCAAGTTTTCTAGCAATGAAATTACTTGGTGAAAGAAACATGTTTTTTAGGTTTTTGTTTGTTTTGGTTTTGTTTTGGGACCACACCTGGCTCAGCTCAGGCATTACTGCTTGCTGGCTCTGCTCTCAGGGATCACTGCTGGCAGGCTCAGGAGACCATAGAATGCTGAGAATTGAACTGGGGTTGGTTAGCTTGTTGCAAAACAAGTGCCTTCCCCACTCTACTATGGCTCAGCCCCACATTATTTTAAGCTTTTGATACATATGACCGAATTGTTTCCCAGAAACGTTATTCCACTTGACTCTCCCACCAGCGACCTTAAGAATGAGAGTCACATTGACACACATTGACTCACATTGACACCCCTCGTCATTTTATTATTCCTTTAAATCTTTGCTCCAGACATCTGACCTTTCTCTTAAATGTCTATGTCTTACTGTCTAACTTCTCTCCCAGATCTCTGCATGACCTTTGAAGTCATTCTTTGGAGATTAAAGCAAGTATTTGCATTTCTCCTTTTTTTTTTCTTAGGCGTCTAAGAAACTAAAGGGGGAGGTAACCTTTATCTCTCTTACTTTCTGTCTTAGTTCATTTGTCTGAAAAAAAAAAAACTCATTTCTTTTTGTTTTTGTTTTTGGGTCAAGACAGCTAGTAGCACTAAGGGATTACTTGAAAAATCTCATTTCTATCTTCAAATCTGAATGCTTGTTTTTGTTGTTGATTGCTTTTGGGGGTCCACTCCCAGTGGTGTTCAGGGGTTACTCCTGGTCTTTGCTTAGAAATCACTCCTGGCAGTTTGGGACCATATGGAATGCTGGGGGTTGAACCCAGCATTGAACCTGGGCGACTGAACCTTGCTTGCAAGGCAAAACACCCTACCCACTGTTCTATCACTCTGGCCTTTAGAGGTCCTTTCAATTCTCTGTTTATAACATGTAACTCCTTAGGCTTGCAGAATTTTTATGAATAAAATTCTGCTGGAAGTTTTTGTTTGTTTGTTTGTGGCCACACTCAGTCTTCCTCAGGGCTTACTCTTGGCTCTGTGCTCAGAAATTGTTCCTGGCAGGCTTGGGGACCATATAGGGAGGGTATCAAACCCTGGGTCAGCCAAGTGCAAGGGAAACACCTTACTCACTGTGCTATTGCTTCCAGCTCCTCTGCTGGACATTTTAAAGAGGGAAAATTCCTTTATTATTTGAGTCTTGTTTTTTCTCTTGCTGTTTTAGAATACTTTTGTTTATCTTTGATGTTTTTGGTTGTTGGTTTTTTTTTTTTGTTGTTGTTGTTGTTTTGCCATTCTAATTATAATGTGCTTTGGTATGTATCTGTTTGGGATTTAATTTTATTGTTGTTTGGAATACTGTAATTCCTGAGTCTGAGTATCTATTTTTCTAATTTTAGTGAATTTCTTCAACTAGGAATTCTACCTCTTTTACTTTCCCTTCTGAAATTCCTATGATGTGAATGTTGTTCTGATGCCATCCATTCCATATAGCTTATATGGTATCTTTTTTTTTTTTAATATTTTGGATTACCTTTGGGCTCACTGCTTGGATTTTCAGTTTCTCACATTTTGTTGAGTCCCTCATGTGTGTACATGAGTGTTGTGTTGTGTTTTAGTTCAGCTACTATTCTTTTTTTCGGGGGGGGGGGGGAGCACACCTGGTGACACTCAGGGTTTACTCCTGGTTATGTGCTCAGAAATCACTCCTGGCTTGGGGGAATCATATGTGACGCTGGGGAATCAAACCACGGTCCATCCTAGGTCAGCTGCGTGCAAGGCAAATGCCTTGCTCCACTACTCTGGCCCCTCAGCTACTATTCTTTTTGAACTTAAACTTTCTTGCTTTCTCTATTTTGTTGAAAAAAATTTTCCCATTGATCTCCTCATTTCAAATAAGTATCACGAAGACTGTTGTTTTGAAGCCTTTTCCATGGACCTTGCTCAGTGCTGTTGAATTAGGAGTTGTTTGCAGTCTACCATATTGATTCATCTATGTGGGTGGGTTCCTTGCTTTCCTCACTATTTGATGCTGCTTGAGGACCAGAGGAGTGAAAGTTGAGGCTGGGGGCTTGTATTTGAGTTCATCTTGGCAGAGACCACGGAGCTATTAAGTCAGAGAAGCAACCATACGTGCAAGATTTGCCACTAGTTTCCTTGATCCTGTTGATCTGTTGGTAGTTGGGGAACCATGCTAGGGTGTGGGAGTTTAAGAGGAGGCTCTGACCTCAGGTCCAGTTGTTGAGAGAAAATGCAGCCTAGGCAGGCGGTGCATATGGAGTCTGACTGGTCGTGTATTGATAAAGTCAAGAAGCACAAAAGACCATGGGACCCCCTTGCTAACCTTTTGCTTTTAGTCTGTGGGAGTATATGGCTTTCCTGCCAGCTGTCAGCTGCTGACTGATCCAGCCAGGTCTATTTGCCTCCTAGGAAAAAGCACTCTTGATAATTGTCTCACTATTCCCAGTTAGTTCAGCTGTTTGATAGTGTTGCATGAAACTTCTCTTCAGCCATGCACACCACCACGGCCGCTGTCAGCAGGGTTGAGAGAGGTCATGAAGATAGTTCCTGCCAGTGGCCCTGACACTTCTGTATACTTTCTTGCTTCCTATTCCAGTATAATATCCTAAGTTTAGGATATTAAGATCTTGATAGTTGGATGTTTAGGGCAATTTCTCCTGTTCCCCAGAGTAAAGTCCTGTACCTTCGAGATTGTTCTTACAACTTGTGACCCAGAAGGGAGATCTGTTTTGACAAGGGTTGTGTCTCTGACTTCAGTCTGTGGAAATGTTCTCTCTCCTTTTGTTTCTTGCTGCAAAATATTTCTTCATTATTGTTTCAGGTCAGTTTCTATATAGATTAATTCAAACTTCGGTATAGATTTTCTGATATTTCAGGAGATAAATACGTAAGTTCTTATTTGACCATTTTTGGATCCTAGTATCTTATTTATTATTATTTCAGATTCTAGAATGCCACGTGCACTCACATATTTTTACTTTATTTGATGATCAAGTTCTATCCCTCCTTTGCATTGTCCTTTTAAATAAAACAGAAAAGAGCAAGACAAAAAAACCTTTCTGGCATAAGATTCAATTCCATATGATGTATAAAGCATCTACATGCTTACATATAATGTACACTGGAATAAATGTACAGAGATGAACTTTTTTACTTTGAGATAATTCTTCCTTTGGATTTTGCTTTGGAACTAATAAAATATGTTGTACCACTCTGCTTTAAAAGTTTCACGGGTTTTCTTATCATTGTCATTATTCAAAGTATACTTCTTTTGTACTTTTATGTGAGAACCTAGGCATAAAAAAACTAACAGATTAATGGAATTACAGTAAAAAAAAATAATCAACTAAAATAGTCAACTCTTCTTTTCCCTATCTCTTTACTTTCTGACAAACATGAGTAAGTTAATAGGCTTGTAATACCTATTAGGTGGTTTATTTAATAGTTATTCATTCACTCATTTATTCAATTTAAAAATCTAGGAATACTATGATCTCAGTGCTGTTTCAACACTGAAAATGCAAAGACAGGTCATGTCTTTACCTATAAGGAGCATAATTCAAAATTAATGACCAGAAAAGTCTTCATTTTACTTGGAAAGTGTCTATGAAATGGAAAGCACAGTTGGCATTATGGCAAGAAACTAAGGGCTCAAAAGAAAAAATATGAGTCTCGCTACTGTTGCTTAGATAGTTTTGACTTTGGGGTGGGGAGATGATTGGACAACACCTAGCAGCACTCAACTGTTCGTCCTGACTCTGTGCTCAGAAATCACTACTGCTAGGTTCGGGGTTGGGGGAATATGGGATGCCATGTCGGCCGTGTGCAAGGCAAGTGCCCTATTGCTGTGCTATCACTCTGTCCCAGTTTTTGGCTTTTAAAAAGGAGAGCATAATAGATAAATCTGGTCTTTCTTTGTTTCACTCTACATTTCTGTTTTCCCTTCTCTTCCTCCTCTTTCCAAAATAAGTGGAATTTTATTGTATGTATTTTACAGTATGTATTTATTGTATGTTTTATACACATATCTGTAAACAGCATGATTTCTAGAATGAACCAAAGTCATTTAAATAATTCTGTAAATCATACTGTATAAAGATGGACGTTAAAAGAAGAGATTTGGCTTTTAGATACTTCAAGTAGCACAAAAAACTAGAGCTGCCTAAATGACTCTGGGTATCAAGTATTCACACTAGAATGACAGTCTGCTTTCTGTATAGATGAGTAGAGGAACTCAGTTGCAGAGTTCATTATGCATGGCCTTTACTGTGCTATTTAGCATACCTGTTTCAAGGCAGTATTGGACATCTGTAACTTAGATCGTCGTGCCTATTAACATTTTGGCTGGTTGACTTCACTTACTAATATTTATCATTCAAAATTGCTACCTGTTTTTTATAGTATCCTTTAGGAAGAAGTGTCCAATTTATCCATGGTATTTTGTTCCCTACCTAAAATTTCATTTAGCTTAATAAGAATTTTTTCTTTTTTATCATTTGTATATATAAAATATTTATTAAGCATCATAATTACATGATTTTAGTCATAACAGAACACCCCCTTCACCAGTGCAACATTTTTTATTTTTTGCCTCTGACTTTCTTAGGTATCATGAAAGACAAAATGAAAAGCAAATCAGGCTATGCTCTCAAAATTCAGTTGGAGTATGAGAATAGCATAAGAAAATATAGGAGTTAGTGATTGTGTAGTTAGTGAGGCTTAATGGGGGGCAGGTTGATAGAAGACATGGGTAGGTGATGAGAAACTCTTGGGGCAATTAGAAGAGGCTTCATCCAAGGGCCCAAGGATAAGGAGAAAATGAAGACTAACTGTAAGGATGCAGAATAAACCTAAGAGAGGTTCATGGGAGGCTGTGGAGGGGACTACAGTCTTTTCCAAGGGAGGTGAGTTAATATTAAGCTAGAGTGATGAAAATGAAAGGCAGCAGGACTGTATCTGCAGACAAAGTGAGTCAGTGAGATTTGGAGCAAATAATGAAATAGCTACTTTTTCCCCCTCATTTCTTGAATATTAATTTATCATTGTGCGTTTAGAACTTGATCATCTTGTGAAATTAGTGAATAGGAGAAAATTCTTGGGTTTTGTTTGTTTGCTTTGGAGTCCTACTTAGTGATACTTGGGAACTATTCCTGGTGCTTATAGGTGTCAGGGTTTGAATCCGAAACTCCTGCATTGCAGAGTATGCTTTCTGTTTCTACCTTTTCATTGTTTCCCTACCCCAAAGATCTTGTTAAGTATGCACTTTTTCAATGGGAAGGCAATAAAAAGATAAGCCAGGAAATAAAAATAAATAAGGGAAATATCAAATAAAAGAAGTGCTATACAAAGAATTCTCATGGCACATGGAAGAGTGAGGGGGTGGGGGTGGTTATACTTGAAAGAAAATGGTCAAGGGAAGTATCCCCAAGGACAGAACCTGAGAGCCAGCCAGGAGAATGAGCGAGTGGCACATCAGGACAGGCATAGATCTAATATACTGCAAGAAAATAAAAGCTAGTGTGTCTGAAGTGGAGAGAATAAGGAGGAAAGAGGTAGCATCGAAGAGAAATGTTAGCAGAAAACTTATCTCCTGAGAAGCCACAGAAGAAGTTTCAATGTTATATGATGTACTTTAGGAAGGTTTTTGAAATAGGGGCTTGGCATGATGAATTTATGTGTTGAAAGGTCACTTTGACTTCCAGGTAGAGTGGAAACAGGAAGCAATTTGGAGATGGTTCAGGATCCATTAGAATGGCAACAGATATGGGACAGAGAACTGAACTAGAAAGTGAGATAAGTACTTAGTTCTAGCATATATTTAGGCTATTGGGCTTGATGAATCAGATGTAGTATGGGCAATGTTGGGAGAAAATAAAAAAATCTCTGAGGTTTCTCACTCTGCTATTAGTTATGGGTGAATATTAATACCTTTTACAGTTTTGTTTGTTTGTTTTGGTTTTCTGGCAGCACTCAGGGGTTACTTCTGGCTCTGTGCTCAGAAATCACCCCTGGCAGGCTCAGGGGACCATATGGGATGCTGGGATTCAAACCACGTCCTTCTGCATGCAAGGCAAACACCCTACCTCCATGCTATCTCTCCAGCCCCTACCTTTTACAGTTTTTGAAAAAACTGGAGGAGAAACAAGATTTTAGGGCACATCAAGAATTTATGTGAGTATACACAATGGAATATTATGCAGCCGTCAGGAGAGATGAAGTCATGAAATTTTCCTATACATGGATGTACATGGAATCTATTATGCTGAGTGAAATAAGTCAGAGGGAGAGATAGAATAGTCTCACTTATCTATGGGTTTTAAGAAAAATGAAAGACATTCTTGCAATAATTCTCAGAGACAAAAGAGAGGAGGGCTGGAAGTTCCAGCTCACTTCATGAAGCTCACCACAAAGAGTGATGAGTGCAGTTAGAGAAATAACTACATTGAGAACTGTCCTAACAATGTGAATGAATGAGGAAATTAGAAAGCCTGTCTAGAGTACAGGTGGAGGTGGGGTGGGGAGGAGGGAGATTTGGGACATTGGTGATGGGAATGTTGCACTGGTGATGGGTGGTGTTCTTTACATGACTGAAACCCAACCACAATCATGTTTGTAATTAAGGTGTTTAAATATAGATATTAATTAAAAAGTAATTTATGTGAGGACATAGTCGAAGATATATATATATATATATATATATATATATATATATAGCAGAAATCCAAACAAATGAGTTATTATGCAATTTAATTTGAGAATATAAAACTTGGAAGTGTTCTCAGCTGAACATTATAATTTGCAAGTCATCATCATCTAGATTATATTTTGAATAATAAAGGAAGAGAAGACATTGTAATGATTTTGTCAAGTTTTTTAAAAATAATCATGGCCTATGGTATGATGTCATTTTTATGGAAAATTTTTGTTTATTTCTTTATAGAGATAATTGGCCAATACATAGGAGAGAAGTGGGACAAGCACTTTTAATTGCACCTGAATGGTTATTGATTATTGATAGGTTTATCTCTGTTTCTTTTATAACAAAATATGTTTGTATGGGTGAATGTGTATGCATATTTTCTAAATTTTCTTCAGAGTGCTTTCATAGTGTGAAAAAAGTAATTTTTATAAAGGAAATAACATTGATAATTTTATTCTGAAGAAATCATGTGAGTGTAATGCCAGTGAGAATTTATGAAAACCAGGAATCAGAGTAATTTTTGGAGGATATGCTGTATTTTTCTTGTAGAAGTTTTGTTAAAGAGAATGTAGAAGACTGCATGCTTCCAAATATTTACATTCCTTTTCTATGAGAAAGTTTTACTTTTCACCTTGTTGAAGGTAAGTGTGTCACTTACAGGTGAAGCTTAACAACCAAACTGACTTTTCACTTGCAAGTAGGAATGTCCCAGAAGGAGATTATTCTGGCTAAATGGAGACAATTAGAGTTGAGATACATTTGCCCTCTGGAGAACTTAATTTTTATAAGGCCACCAGCATTTTTTAATATAATTTTTATTTTGATCACAGTGTCTTACATATTGTTGACAATAATATTTTAGGTACATATTTACATAAAATCAGGGGGGATTCCCATCACCAAATTGTCCTCCCTACACCTCTTCCCTCACCCCCAGGGTTGCTAGAATATGTGGTCCCCTCTGTATCTAGCCTACTACTTAGTAGTCTTGCACCTGTTTGGTCCTGGTGCCTCCCTTATTTCCCCCTCTAACTGGGGGGCAGGACTAGCTAGTTCAAGTTACGTGGTTTTGTTTGAAGAAGAGAAAAGTAATAAACTGGGGTAAAAGTCTAATTCGCCAAAAATAAGCGGAATTCTTCTAGAGGCTCTCATCATTGGTTTGAGAGATGAAGGAGAAAAAGAAGGTGAAACACTCCACCAGTACAAAAAGAAGTGTCAGATATCCAGTGAGGACTCCAACAATAACGATAAGCACCACACACAAAAAAAAAAAAACCAACAACAACAACAACAACAACAACAACAAAAAAACGCCATGGTCTTGATATAAGAAACATAGCATAGCACATAAAGAAAGAGAAAAAATAAGTATAACTGGGGACAACAACTTCAATAATCACACCCAAACAGAGAAATTGACCAAAAATAGATAGGTAAATAATAATAATAATAATAATAATAAATGAAGATAAAATAATATATAAAAAATAAACAATGTTTTGTGCTTTTTGTTTTTTTGTTTTTTTCCTCCAGCCCTGGCACCGTAAATATTGGGGTCATTCGAAAAGGAATTCACTTGGCCTAAGAGATATGGGGTTTCTCCGTCCTTGGAGTATATTGTCATGGGATTAACTATAGACTCTGTTCAGGATCATTTACTCTCCCGGTGGTGCTTTTGGGCCACCAGCATTTTAAATGATCACAGCACAACTAAGCCTGCCCTCATTAGTAAAGATGAATATAAAAAATACGGATTTTTTGTTGCACAGCTCTCGAGATAGAGCTGGGACTTGAATGACTGACCAGAATGTAAAATATTGTTTTGGTAGTCATCAGTGAATTGGGTTGTGTGTTGATGAATTGATGGACTCATTTTTTTTTTGGGGGGGGGGGTCACACTCTGCAGTGCTGAGGGGTTACTCCTGGCTGTCTGCTCAGAAATAGCTCCTGGCAGGCACGGGGGCCCATATGGGACACCAGGATTTGAACCAACCACCTTAGGTTCTGGATCGGCTGCTTTCAAGGCAAGCACCGCTGTGCTATATCTCCGGGCCTGATGGACTCATTTTTTAAATAAATAAATTATTCAGTTGAATCACTGTGAGATATACAGTTATGAAATTGTACATAATTGAGTTTTAGTCATAAATATCCCACACCCACCCCTTCACCAGTGCACATTCCTGCCACCAATGTCCCCAGTTTCCCTCCTGCCCTCCCAACTACCCTCTCCCCTGCCTACTTCTGTGACAGACAGTTTTCTTCTTTCTTTTTCTTCTTTTCCTTTTAGATACAGTGATTTGCACCCATTTTTTAAGTGGGAAAGTATAAAGGGAAGAGTAAAAGAATTGACCTCAGAGAAAGAGAACTACCCATCAGTATGAGGAAAGATCTCAGAAAAGAGGAAGAACTGCTGGACTAAACTTTACACTACCAAGCATGAGCCCTGAACTTTCAGATACGCCCCTGTCCTTTCCCAGAACTTTGTGGTGGCCCCTATAAAATTAAAGAGGAAGAATCATTTTGACCATGATCTGACAGAATGGAGTGATACTAGGAAAGGGAGTGAACAGGGCTGTAAGAAAGGTCATTGCCAAATTTTGAGGACAAAGGAAGAAAGAGCCACTGACTTTGCCTTGAAGGTAGAAACCTCTGCAACAGCAGTTTCAGTGGAGTTGGAGGGAAGGAAGTCAGATTTCATTGGGTTATGGAGGCAGTCAATGCAGAGGAAACAGAGGAAACTGATGGAGACCACTCCTTTGAAAAGTTTGGAGGAGACAAGAAAAGTGGGGCAGCGGTGACCAGAGGTTCCCACAAGACTCTGACATTTCCACCACTTTAGCACGCGATGCTAACAAGAGGATTCTCTGAATTTAGGAAGAGTTTGTATTGTTTTATTTTATTTTTGAAGTGTGATGACCTGGTTTATAGGTTATAACTCAAATGTGTGGTTATCCTCAAATGTGAGGATATCATGTTGAATGGAGTCAGAAAAGGACAGATACAGAATGATCTCACTCATACATGGCACTCAGTTGCACAGCCAGGGAGCAACAAAGGGCCAAAGGCAATACAACAAAACTGATCCACACAATTGAGTTGGTTGTGGGAGAGTGAAAGGAAGGGTATTGGGGCCTTGAGGGAGGGATGTGGGTACAATGGTGATGGGCATGGTGTTGGAATTATGGTGTATGTGCATGAGAAACCACCAATAACAATATTGTAAATCACAGAACTCTAATAAAAAAATTTAAAAGAAAGTGTGGTTTCCCTCCAGCTGAATGCCATTTTATATGTTATTAAAATGATCATAGTAAAATGTATCAAAGAGACTCCTGGCTCAGAGAACATAGATTGCAGTGGTTTGTTGTTCCTTTCAAAATCTGAAGCCTACTCCTATTTCTAACAACTACAGTCAATCTTCATTTCATGTCATCCATTGGTTGTTGGGAGCTGACCTTAAATACAATGGTCTACAATGTTGGCAGGTCATTGAATTGCATTATTTAGTTTAATCTTAGCAGGTATTTTGGTGGAAGACCTTTTGAGAGCACTGTTATTCAAGAATCTACTATATATTTCATCTTTTATTTCTGAGAGATAGAAATGCTATGAAACTAACTTTAATGTAGTCTGAAGATTGGGAAAAAAGAGTATGGTTTTATTCTCATAAAATAAGCCTGACATGCAGATTAAGATATTCTGAATACCAATATGTTTTAATATATGATACACTTTGTTTGGCACTAGCATGAAGACTCCTAACAATCAGTGAAATATTCTATGTCAATATTTCCTCCCTGGGTGGAGATTTTGAAATTTACTGTTTAAGGCTGGAGTGATAGCACAGCAGTAGGGCATTTGCCTTGCATACCCAGCTACCCAGTATGGACCTAGGTTCAATCGCCAGCATCCCATATGGTTTCCCGAGCCAGGAGTGATTTCTGAGTGCATAGCCAGGAGTAACCCCTGAGTGCATCACCGGGTGTGGCCCAAAAAGCAAAAACAAAAACAAAAAAGAAAAGAAGTGTATTGTTGTTGTTGTGTATTGACTTCGTGTACATGATGATTTATTATTTTAAGGTTTTTGTTCAGATGTTAGAAGAATAACTTTAAGGAGGAAAGAACTATTATTTCAGTTATGTTCTCTTGTTTAACAAATCTCTCATATTAGGTTGAATTATGTCCTGCACACAAAGATTGCTAAGTCTGATGACTATTAATGTTATCTTATTTTAGAAATAGGGGTCAGTAGATGTAATCTTGTTTATTCATACTAGGTCACTGGTGCAAACTAAAGGCAGTCATGATTGTCCTTGAATTAAGAATGAGAACTCCACAGATATTCCAGAGGTGATCATGTGAAGACAGGAAGAATTATTGGAGTGACACCATCACAAATAAGGGTTCTCCAAGTTGGCCAGCCACCTCCAGAGCTTAGAAACAAAGAATATTTTTTTCTGTAAGCGTTTAGAATGAGTAGACCTTGTGAGCACCCTAAATTTTGACTTTTATTTTCCAGGACAGTGACAGAATGAATTTTTTGTTGCTTTAAGTCAAACCCATTTGTGGTTAGTTCATTAAAAGGTTAGGCCTAAGGAGGGTAACACCTGCTTCCAGAGACTAAAACATTTTTTTTTTACTGGATTCTGTGGGGTTGGTAATTTGGGGTTGTTGTCAGTTAGCAGCTTTGCTCGTTATCCTTTGGTTATTCCTGTGGCTGATATTTTACTGAAGCTGGAGTATCAGAAGTGGCCACACCCCCAAGCATAGGGCTGTGGTGCTGGCTGCCCTGTGTATTGGGCTTTGCTCTCTTCAGCAGGTGTCAGCCTTCAGTAGGTTTTTTGTACACAGTGAAGGGAACTTTCTAAGATGGTAGAACTTGAAATTGCAAGTCTTGAGGCTTATTTTGAAATTTGTAGTGCCATGTCCATATTATTCATTGGTCCAAGCAAGTCACATAGCATTCTAGCACTAAGGAGTAGGGAAATAGATTAAATCACTTGCTAGGAGGTGCTATACCATATTATTCCTTTTTACTCTGTGACAACTGTCAACAAAAGAAAGAAAAAAAGGAAGAAAGGAAGGAAGGATGGAAGGAAGGAAGGAAGGAAGGAAGGAAGGAAGGAAGGAAGGAAGGAAGGAAGATCTCATTTCAAATTTCAGAATATTTATTTGTTTATTTGGTTTGGTTTTGGGGCCACACATGTTGGTGCTCAGGGGTTACTCCTAGCAGAACTTAGGAATTACTCCTAGTGGTACTCAAGGGACTATCTAGGGTTCTGGGGATTGAACTCAGGTTAAACACATACAAAGCATGAACCCTTTCCACTATACTCTATCCAGCCCCACATTTTAGAATATTTAAACGTAAGTTTTGTCATTCAGATCATAGTACCCATTTCAGTGATAGAGAAACTAAGAACATATTAAAATCAGTTTCTTCAAAGTGAGTAAATGAATCATTTTTGATGAGAGACTTTTTGGCCCATGGAAGACAGCTATATGTCTGGAAGAGTTAAATATAGCCCTGCCTAAAGGCAGGTGAATGAACTTATTAACTTCTTAGGTTTTTTTTTAAATCCTGTAATTACAAAAATGGAGCTCAGACTGAAGAGCTGTCTGGTCTGGAGATGAAACAGCAACTTGTATTGAGAACATCAGGCAGAGAAGGTGCTTGAAAATTCCAGTCTTGCTCTCAAAGGGGTGGATTGGAGGCTAAATGAAATGACTAGGAAAAGGGTAAGTGAGCCCTTTAATCATCCAGAGTTGCTATCTAGACTTAGAAATTCAGAGGTAGCTGTAGGAAAGTATAAGTTTGGAACTGGGAAGAATTAAAGTCAGTGAAAGAAGAGAATGAAGCAGAGTGTCCCAGAGACCAAGATGTCAGAAAGATCCATGCCATGGTCTTTCTAAGAAGGATTACCGTTTTTATTTGCTTGTTCTTGTCTTTTGTTTTTTGGGTTTTTTGTTGTTGTTGTTGTTGTTGTTGTTGTTTTCCTGGAAGGCCCGTCCTACCAGAAGTATCTAGGCTTACTCCTGGCCTTGCACACAGGTATTATTCCTGGAGAGGCCAGGGAACCATATGTGATGCCAAGAATCAAACCCAGACTGGCTGCATGCAAGGCAACTGCCTTACCTGTTGTTCTAGGTCTCCTGTCTAGAAGAATCAACATTGCATCTAACAGGATTGCTTTTAGCTGCTTCAAGGAGCATATAACCCATCACACAGTGACTTCAACAAAGTTGTGTTTTATTTCCTGTTCAGATCTAGCATCCCTAGGGTTGGCAATCAGGGCAAGTTTTTATGACCTAGATACCTTCAAAAACCCTGGTCTTTGTCTTTGTGTTCTGACATCCCTACTGCATGACTCCCAAACTAAGGTCACCCTGTAGCTCCTAAAACTATGCATTGAGTTAGAACTGAAGCCAGGTAAGAAAAGAAAACAAAAGGACTCATGCAGTAACTTTCTCCATCCCCCACACACAATTTTTTGCCTTTTTTTTTTTTTTTTTGGTTTGTTAAGGGTCATGCCAGACAATACTCATGGACCTGTCCTGGTTCCATTCTCTTTTGCTACTTGGGTTTGAACCTGAGTCTTTCTCCTACAGGCAAAACGTACTGTATTTTTCACTCTATAAGACGCACCTGACTGTAAGACACACATAGTTTTTAGAGAGGAAAACAAGAAAAAAAAACATTCTAAAGTAAATGGTGCAATGCAAGAGGCCAGTCAGGAGAGTCTGTGAGGCCGAAGTATATTTACAATACACCAGTGCACAGCTAAACATTAACATTTACCTAACATATTTTTACATCAGAAAATTAAAAAAAATTTAAATATTTTTTCATTAATATAAAAAAAAGTTGCAGCAGCGATCAAATAGTCTTAAACGAAAGCTCTATATGTGACGGTGAAAGCGCATTAATCTGATTACTTGTACTATGTCTGCACGATAAAGGGGGCGTAACACTGCGGATGTCAAGTGGTTAGTATATGCTCTCCTCCCCTGCACTCAGGCGTCAGCTCTAGGCATCATTCACTTCATAAGACAGACATACAGACATTTCCCCCATCCTTTGAGGGGGAGGGCATCTTATGGTACAAAAAACATGGTATGCTCCAGCCCTGGCTCTAAGCCTTTTAAGGAACTTTTCCACAAGCTCATACAACAACACTCATATGTATCTAATTGGTCTATCTGTTACAAGGGATATTAACAGTGGTATTGCCTTTTTTCATCCAGCATATTGTCATGTACAATAAACTTAGCAGTTTTGTGGAGATCAAGCTAGAGGAATTATACACTTCATCTCTCCAAGTTTCACTTTCCCCATCAGGGAGTTGAAGGTGATTTCTGAAATCTCTTTTAGAGATACCATGACTTTATGTCTGTCTTTGTATAAATTCTTCTGCTACCACAGCTACTCAGAAAGACAACAGCCAATCCAAGTGTCCTTAAGAAAAAAAAGGGAACCAAGTCTATCAGAAGTGATAACTTGATTAAAATTATATTCAAAATTCTCTTTAACTGAGAAGTCAGCTATATAATTTGTCTTGAGGAGAAGACTAATAAGAAATAGGAAAGCAGCAGAAGACATATTTCTTGGGTTAGGCACAATGTGATCAGTCATGATTTTAAAAATAATGATTGCACTTATTGAGCACTTATGGTGTTCTATGTCCTACTATGTGTATTACCATGTGTAATTATCAAAATAACACAAATGGGTAAGGATTTTCTTATTATCTCTTGGAGATAATGTTTAAACAAGTTATACAACTTTGGTTGTATATGAAAACTATGGCTAAATAAAGTTATACAACTTACTTTTGTTTTGTATTTGGGTCACATCTGGTGGTAAGAAAGCTCAGGGCTTACTTCTGGTTCTGTACTCAGGAATTACTTCTGGCAGTGCTTGGGAGACAATATGGGATATCAGGGATCTAACCTGAGTCAGTAGAGTGCAAGACAAGTGTGTCTTGCCACTGTATCAACTCTACAGCTTCATATACGGTTATTTAAGGATGTAAGTTGTAAAGCTTTCTGACACTAAACCCAAGCTTTTAAACTCCTTTCTTCTTGTAAATGGCAGAAGTTCTTGCTGAATTGAAGTTTTCATTATGGCCTTGCCTTGGAAATTATTTTGATTTATTTCACATGCTATAAGATATTTAGTTTTACCTCAGTTGAGTCAGAGGATCAACTTTCGAGAAAGATGAACTGTGTCCACTCTAAACACTGCTAGAGGTAGCTTTTCAGCATCTGAAAATTTTGTGGTGGTATCTCTTCATCACAGCTTGAATATAATTTTTATGGATTTTTTTTTAAAGAATCTTTCCATTAAGATAGGCTAAAATGATCTGATTTTTTTCTCTGAAATTCAGGCTTAATTTATAAACAAAGGTTCTTTTTATTCCCCCACCTTGAAAAACTAGAAACTATCCACTAGAAACATTGCCTTCAAGGCTTAGTCAGCTCTACTACAATGTATGAAACTCGATTTTCCAATGGAGGAGACAAGATTTGAAAGTTGGGAGATGACCTTTGTATGTTTATTTTTTGTAGGTTTTAATTTAATTTAATTTAATTTAATTTAATTTAATTTTTTGAGCCATATCAAGCTGTGTTCAGAGCTTTCTCCTGGCTCTGAGCTCAGGAATAATTTCTGATTGACCCAGGGGACTCTATGAAGTGCCAATGATTGAACCTGCATTGGATTGCAAGTAAGGCCAGTGCCCTGTCTGATATCCTATTGCTATGGCCTCTAATCATTGTTGTTGTTGTTTTATTTTGAAGCAAATGTATTTCATTTTTATTTGGCCTTGAAGCCAATGCACATTCCCACCCTCAGAGTTGCTCAAGTCTTGAGTCACACTATAGACCCACAGATTAGAGTGCTGCTATGTTTGTTCTCTGAAAAGACATGAATGAGGATTTGAAGAACATGACTATGATCTGGTAATGATGGGTTCTAGTTTCTCCTCTACTATTTGTGAAGATGAAAAGATGTAGACGGTCCCTTGGCATTTCTCTATCTGTTGAGAAAACTGTTCCCTTTAATGTCAGGATTAAGACCCACCCACTGTTTTCACCCACTGTGTTTTCTATTGTGGACCTATATTTCCTTCTTCCCTATCCTTCTCCTGATAGTTAAAATGGCTGTAGATGAAACAGAGTGTGGTGTTGGTGTTGGTGGGGTGGGTTTGTTCTTTTGTAGATCTTATTGCTCATATCCAAATCACTCTTATGACAAATGTGTTTTCCATGCTGCAGGAGAGTATGTCAGTGGAAAGAATCCCTCGGCCTACAATCCCCTTTCTCTTCAAAACCCCATCATCCATGTCCAAAGATTATTCATGCTACCAACTATCCCAAATAATGATAACTTGTTCTTGATTTGGCCCATAATATCATTGGCAAGTCTCAGACAACTCAACCAATTAATGCAAGGACCCAATGATGAGATGCAGGTAAGGCCCTGTGGTTTGGGGATAATCAAGCCATTCTGGCCATGCAAGGTGCCTCTAGCATCACACCTGTTAATGCATAGGAATTTGAACCCAAATTAAGTGTGGCCTAAGCATGCACCCTAACTGCTGTGATGTCTCCTGGCTTTTTAACTTGGTCTTTAATCATTGTTTTCAAAGTTTTTCACCACAACCCATAGTTGGAAATTCCATTATATTAAAATCGAGTAGTTGGACGCACATTAAAAATGTAGAGAAACTTAGTAAATTTGTAATGTTACCATTTTCTTTTATATGTTATTCTGTTAAATTGATTTTTGTCATTGTTGTTTTGGTGTCGCACATGACAGTGCTTAAGAGCTACTCCCAGCTGGTGCTTAGGGCTCACGTCTGGTGGTGTTTGGGGGTCTAGGCAATGCCAGAGAGAGAAACTGGACCTCCAGCTCTTTGAGCTATTTATCTACCCTATTTTTTTTTCTTTTTAATGCTGATCACAAACCAATACAATGATCTCAGATTAAAATGTATTAAGCCTCCCTTAATATACATGGAGCAAACAACATTCCTTCCTAGCCTTTTTTTTGGAGGGGGGTGTCACACCCGGCAGTGCTCAGGGGTTAATCTTGGCTCTATGCTCAGAAATCACTCCTGGCAGGCTAAGGGGACCATATGGGATGCCGCGATTCAAATAATCAACCTTCTGCATGCAAGGCAAACGCCTTACCTTCATGCTATCTCTCTAGTCCCCCTTCTTAGCTTTGATGATACGATTTTTTGTTAATGCTCCCTCACCTATCTTCCCTAATAGAGAAGGAAATTCAGAAGAGGAGGTTTTGCTAAACTTTGACTCTTGTTTCTAGTACAATATCTAACATATAATATGTGCTTAATATATATTTATTAAATAATAAATGAAAAGTGGCCCACCTTATGCATGATTCTTGCCTATGACTCTTGCACATTCTCAAGGTCAGTGTGTGGTCTCAGCTTTGGGGGGGTCGAAGGTTCATTTTACTAGAGGCACTTCCACAATTAGTCCCTGAAGGTTTTATGGGTACTTTCTTCCTGGTCTATATGTAGCAGTTGTATAGGCCAGGGCATTCTGAAAAAGGCTGGTTGTATATTGTAAATTTTGGTACTTCAATAAAAAAAAAACTTAAAAGCATTTAACCTAAGTTAATTAAATTTGAAAATGTAAAAGAAAATATAAGACTCACTATCTCATCATGTTCTTAGAAGTGAATGTTTCTCTCCAATCTAAAGGCTCGGCAGAGGTGGGCAAGGTCTCTGAAGTCACAGAAGTTTTCTGCCCAGTGTTCACTTTCTGTGCCTCTTTTCTGTAAGTTATTGATCTGGTTCCTCTACCTCTGAAGGTTGCTTTGCTGGATTCTGATTTTAGATCCCAGATTTCTAAGGCATCACTTATCTGAAAAGATGAATAAGATGAGTTTGTTATCTTCTTAGGATATTTGCTTTTTCAAATCAACACAGCACAAGTCTAATAATGAAATTATTAAGCACCTTAAGAATCCTTGCAGAAATCAGAGCATTTATGGAAAATAATCTGCCTTACTTCCTGCCATATACTGGCTCCATTTGTTCTCATGCTGTCCATAAAGAAACTTTTAGTTTGTAGCATCTGTCATCCTGTGCCATGTATCCAGCATTTCCCCAATGAGTTATGCTCATCGATTCCAGGTCATTGCCAGAGTCAGGAAGTCATTCAACATCTGTTGGTTCAGTTGAATAACACCAAGCTATATATTCAAATTTTAATTCAAATTCAAACTTAATAAATTTAAACTTCCCAGACAAAATGCTGTAGGGCTGTAGAATCATTTATATAATTTAAATAAGTAAACACCAAGTTAAAATGGAGACCCCATAAATAACTATTTTTGACATTTTAAAAATTCATTTTATATTGAGGAGGCAAAGGAAATAGACTGGTTAAGGAACTATTTCCTGTGCTAAAAGTAAGGACAAATACATGTTTTATTAAAGACGTTCTAAATATTCTATAAAGCATCCTGTTTTCTACACATGGTCTTGTAGCTGAGCCCAGATATTGTGGACCTGTAAAATTACAGGAAATTTATTATTATTTTTCTATTGGGACTACTCCCTGTAGAACTTGGAATACTGCGGGCAGAGATGGGAGTCACTGGTACTTGAGGTTATTGTGTTTCTAGAGAATCAAAATCAGGGCCTTGCACATCTAGACATATACTTTATCACTTGCAATATTTCTGTGGCCCTTCCTAACTTTCCTGTTGTTTATTTGGGGGGGTTCAGAGGGATCTCCCAAGCAATGCGTACAAGGTCCAGGAGGCATACCTTTTGTTATTAGCCCAACTTTGGGTATAAAAGCCTAAGATTGAAATGCTGCTTGGCCCTGTAGTTCTGGAAATACCTGCATTCCAGGTATCCAGGATGGACCATACCAGTGGAGTTCATGGGCCTTCAAGTCTGTCCACTTGGGAAATGGGAAATGGGAAACAACCCTGGATCTGGAGCATGATGGGCATGTGCCTTAACCACTCTACTATCTCCGGGCACTATCTTAATAGTTTTAAAATCAGACCTTCAATAAGTCCAGAGAATGTAGGATACCAATAAAGGGTCATATCAGAGGGAAAAAAGATTTATCAAAAAGAAATTTTTCTCTTTAAGATGAACTTAAATTTTCTCTATTATCATTGAAGATCACCTGTGAATATTGAGTTTCTAAAAGTCTTTTAATAATTGGAATACTTTCCTTTTAATTTTAGCTAACATACTTTTACACTTCTAGCACAGATAGAATTCTACACAAATTATTATTTCCACCTGATATATAAATGGAAGTATATTTTATTATTTATCATTTTATTAAATTGGATTTGTTGTTTGTTTTGTGCTTATTTTAAATAGGAAGAACCAGCTATTATATTTTTCTCTGCTTCCATGTTTGTAAATTAATAAAATATGGTACATTAATAAGCATGTACAATTAATAGGAGTTTATTTGCCTTTATCTAACAGGGCATTTTTTGCAGAAGAACTTTTATGAGTCCCACTTGTACACAAATTATATTGCAAAAAAATGTTTGTTTCTAAAGTGTGAGTCTCTGGAGGCATACATATTTCCGATTTTAGTTTTGTTGACACTGTTATCATTTATAAATCAACTAAAATATTTTTAATTCCTTTAGATTTGATCACTGTAAAAATGAATTACAAAGCACTTTTATCATCATTCCTGAAGTGGAAAAAATAAAAAAACAAAGCTGAGTAAACAAGCTATGCAGACTTTGTGTTGAAACTTGAATATTTTGAAGAAAAAGGGCCTTGTGTTTAGTATACACAGATTCTGATAGCACAGTGGGTCAATAGTCCTCTTTGAGGTTTCTTAGCTGACAAAGTACTGTGATGTCACCTTCTGTCTTGTTCACTCTCAAGGAATCCCTTGGCTCTCCTTCTGTAGCTAGTTGGCCCTATACTGTCCTTGGCCAGTGCTTTTTGATTTAGAGAGAGAGAGAGAGAGAGAGAGAGAGAGAGAGAGAGAGAGAGAGATTAACATTGTTGTCATGTTCTTTAACTTCGAATCTTTTATTGTCATAGGATATGACTCGTTACTCATTTATTTGATTTTGCATTTTTCCTTTCTCAATGAAGCACTATTTATTGGTGCCAGTGCACACATATGCTCTTCCAAACACTCTTTCTCAAACACACTCACTCTTTTCTGAAAATTGGGACTTAAGGATGTCACCTCTAATTTTTTATCTTTCCTCTTTTCCCACCTTTTCATATCTCCACCACATCTACCATGTTTTTGGATTCTCATCCAGGTTCCATCTCCCTAAGGGCTATGATTCTGATCTATGAATCTGATTAATATGCCAGGTACTGTGGAGGGCATATTTTATTGTCCATAGAGCCCCAGAAGATAATGAAAAATAAGTAAGAAAGTGATACATTCATCAAGGTTGCAAGAAAATTTTAGTCTTTTCTTTTTTTCTTTTTCTTTTTTTGTTTTGTTTTGTTATTGTTGTTGGGTCACATCCAGCAGTGCTCAGGGATTACTCTTGGCTCTAGGCTCAGAAATCGCTCCTGGCAGGCTCTCGTGGCCATCTGGGATGTCAGGATTCGAACCAATGACCTTCTGCATGAAAGACAAATGCCTTACCTCCATGCTATCTCTTCAGCCCCCATATTTTAGTCTTTTCCTAGTTCTTCTCCATTAACTGATTCCTTCATGTTGAAATCTTTAGTATGATTTATTTTGTACTGGTAAACATTTAGTAGGTTATTGCTCATACTTATTTGCCTTTTTGTCAATGAGGGGAATGCCCCTCATTCATTGTCACTATGTACCATAAATGATGCAGTGAAAGATTTGTAATGCACTTTGGTCACAATAAAAATTAAAAAAAATTAAAAAAAGAATTTTTAAATTAGGTATATCACAAAAAAAAAAGATATTGCTGGTGTCACATATACAGCCACTGCCTGGAGAATCTAAACTAACTTTGGAAAATAGGACTTCCCTGAAACATAATTGTCTTATGGATGGTTATCTGTGGCCTGCTAGTGTTTATTCAGTGATGGGGACAGTGAGGGGACGAAGAAATGGAATGCAGGCATAATATAACTTAATGGGAAGTTAAGAAATAACTGCAAAGAAATAATGACCAGACCATGGTTTCCTGAGTTGAACCTGATGCCTGTCATCTTAGTTCTCTCTTTGTGTGGATCTGCCAAAGTTGTAAACACTTCCTTTACAGGAAGGAATGAAGGTAGAGGCAGAGACTGATGGAAACTTGCCCAGGATCTTGGCCAAAGCTAAAAATTTTTTTGAATCTAGAGATATGTTGATGGCATGACTTTTGGGAACAGAATTGCCTTCACCAGAGGATTTGCATCACCCCAAATTGCCCGGCTGTATTCTCTCAAACAGTAGACTCTGTAAGGCAATGGGACAAATTACCATTAACACCTGATCTGCCTCTGAGCACATTCCATGAAGCAAATGAAAAGAGGGAAGTCAGTTATGTTCTCTAGACTGTCAACACCAATCTAACAGTGTCTATAATTTCCCTTTGAAATGTAATATAAAATAAAGCCAGACCTTTGCTGTTTCTGGTTAAAGTATATCATGTCTGTCATGCTATTTTGGGCTTTAAATGGACACATTATCATAGCATCAACACAATTCATAACACCCAGAAAGCTCTTAAGTTGCCACCCACCTGAAGATCCCCAACTTTTATTCCAGAACACAGGTTTTGTAAGGAAGACTTACATCCATACATAGTCTGAAATCCTCTGCTCTCTTCCACATACTAAGGAGGCTGCAGTTGTTCTGTCCTAGCATGAGCAACTTGCTGTATCTTTAGGACTGTGAGTTCAAGATGTAAGGGCAAAAGAAGGCTGTGCCTTTTATGATTAAACTGTCAGGAAACAGCCAAGGTTCATGTGCTACTCTTTTTAGTTGGGTGAAAGAGGATAACTTAGTTGCTTTATAGAAATTCTTTTCTGCATTCCTTAGGGAAAAATTTTCCATGTGAGATAAGAGATCAAAATGGGCAGTTTAGGGTTCAACCGGTTTGACGTTGCCATCAAAAGAATAAAGAAATTAAAGCTACTGATTTTTTTTCTGAGAAAAATAATCATTCACAATTATCTGAGTCATAAGTCCTCTGAAACCATATAATACTGTATTTTTAATTGTGGGGATTCTTTTTCTTTTTTAGAAATCTTTAATGATTTGCTATGTTTTAGGAATGAGACTTACCTGGAACACCAGCTGACCCTCTACCTTTAATTCAAATTTTTTTCAATGACCTTTTAGGAATAAATAACACTTAGGAGTTATAAAGGAAGGAAATCAATTTAAAAAAAAAAACTGAGGATCAGCTAGGGAGTAGACCAGGATGTGGCTAATCCAGGTTGAAAATACCTGAAAGTTAGAGAAAGTAGAGAGTAGAAAGGTCCGGTTACAGGACAGCAAAGAGGTCACTGGCTATCCTGGGAAAGGTCCTTAATGGTTGCATTAGTGACAGGTTCTGTAAAGGGCTGAGAGAGAAAGCCTGAGAGCACTGAATTAGGGAGAAGGACAGAGTAGAGGAGAAAGAAGGAGGCCAGGCAGTGAGGGAAATGATGAGATAAGGAGCATAGGGATGAAGAGCAACTTTATTTTATATTTAAAACTAACTTTTGGGGAGATCTGGGCCACACCCAATGGTGCTGAAGTTCTATCTCTGGCTCTTCACTTAGGAATTATTCTTGGAAGTGCTTGGGGGACCATCATGGATGATGGGTATTGAACCCGAATCTGCCATGGGCAAATCAAGTGCCCTACTTAACATACTGTCAGTCTGACCCTGAAATTAACCAACATTTAATTGTACTTTAGGTAACATGTTTGCAAACAAGTTAACATTTATGCTTTTAGTGTACAGAATTATTGCACCTTGACTACTACCAATGTGCCCAAGACTCACCATTGTCCTTCCATTACCTTTAGTGTGCCTCCTTAACCTTCCCCCAGACTTCTCCTTTTTGCTTGGTTATTTGAGTTCTGTAATCCAAATCCAAGAATTTGTTCACATTCTATGTGATTTATTCTTTATAGATCCTATGACACTTATTCTTCTCTCTTGGACTTATTTTTCTTGACAGTATTCTCCACTTCTGTTCAAGTTGCAGCTGACATCAAGTCTTCATCTTTTCTTAGAGCTGCATAGTATTCTGTGTGTAATATGCCACAACTTCTTTATTGCTTCTTTGATTGTTGAACATTTGGGTTGTTTTTATATTATGGCCATTGTGTTACGCACTACAAATGAATGTAGGTGTGGATATATGTTTTTTTAATTGAAGCATTCGTGGTTTGGAGGTACGTACAGAAAGTAGAATAATTGGGTCATAGTAAAGCTCTTTTCTTTGTCAAGAAATCTCCATGTGTTCATAAATCTAAGAGTTTATCTATGTGTCTTAATTCTATTCAGTTAGTCTAAGAGTCTATGTTTTTTACCTCACAGTTTCTTTTTATTATTATAACTTTATAATGTAATATGAAGTCAAGAAATGCACACCTCCTATTTATTTTCTTCCTTAGGTTTTCTTTGGCTATTCAGGCAATTTTTTGTTTCACAAAAATTTTAGTGGAGCTTATTCTAAATCTAAAGAAAGTCATTGGGATTTTATTGGGAACTACATTCAATCTGTAAAAAGTTAAACTAGCAATATATAACATGATAATATTTATGTAAGATTCTAAAGACATGGGGGCCATAGAGATAGCACAGTGGTAGGGTATTTGCCTTGTAAGCAGCTGATCCAGGATGGATGGTGGTTCAAACCCTGGCATCCCATATGGTCCCCCATGTCTGCCAGAAGCAATTTCTGAGAGCAAAGCCAGGAGTAACCCCTAAGCTCCGCCGCTGGGTGTGACCCAAAATCTAAAATAAAATAAAGGCAGTGCTAAAAAAAAAAAAAAAAAACTCTTATAAGCAATACCAGTATGGTAGAGTATTAGGTCACAAAACTGATACACAAAATTCTATTGTGTTTCTATAAGCAGATGGTTTAGAGGAGAAATTGTAATGAAAGTGCCTTCCTCCTCTGGAGACAGGGTTTTCTGTGAAAGGATTTAATAGTTCAAAACAGGTAGGAAGAAGGGTTTTACAGCAGAGCTGTTCAGGAAATCAAGCAATCACCATCAACACAACCACCAATATCAACTGCTACCATACCAACCCACCATATTATAAGACTTTGGATCTCAAAGGTTTTTCCTCTGATCTTGAGATTTGATCTTTGGTGAAGCATGAGGAAACAAAACAGTGCATAAAGAAAAAAATCATAATTGATGAGAAATCACCACCAGTTAGTTATTGCTCTTAACTATTCTATTCTTACTAATATGGGTACTTGAATTACTTTGGAACATATTCCAAGACTAGTTTCCCATGAAGGACTAATGATATTGGAGCTGAGTTAAAAATCTTAGCAACAAGCCCAACCCTGTGCTTATTTTAATATTCAGAGTATCTCATATTCTGAAAGCCTTTACATGTCAAGGTTTTCATTTTCATTACTCCACCGCAAAAATGAAAAAAACATTTCATAAATTTGACACCTATAGCACAAATTTTATGCGAGCAATTTAATGCTTCTTGGCCTCAGTTTCCTAATTTGTAAAGCCAAGGTAATAATAGGTACCTCACAAAGTTGTAGTGGGGATTAAATGAATTAGTTGAAACAGTCTCTGTCAGATAGTAAACATTTATTAATGGAGCTAGCCTTCTTAATTTTAGTAACATTTGTTAGGCTTTTTGGGGCTTTTTTGTTATAGGCTTTTTCAGAATATAAGGATTTATAGATATGCTCAGGTTACTTTAGTAGTGGCAGATGCTTTTATGGATGCTCCACAAAGTAAGTAGAATGGCAAATTGGATCTTCAGATTTAAGGACAATTATTCCCCCACCTCCCTTGCCAACATTTACAAATTGTATATTTGACAACAAAATTCAAGATTTCCACTCTCATGAAATATGTTCTCTTAGAAGACAATCTTCATATACTACTCAGTAGCCTGACATCTCCAGGTCTGTGATCTGGAAGTTCCTAAGATTAGTGCTAATCTCTATTACTGAGCATAGGTTTAAAGGCCTCCATGTAAATCCCTGCAGATTACTCAATATATACATCACCCACCAAATAAGGACTGAACTGAACTTCTGTAAATTGCCAAAGGCAATTCTAAAGGCATTTTCATTCTCTGATCCTCCTCCCTCCATGCTAGCTTTATGCATTTACCATCTTACGGCTTCTTATTCATTGTTTCTGTGGTCTTACAACTTTTGCTTCCCTGCCTCCTCTTTTTCCATGCCTCTGCCCACTCTACTATGTTTCACAAGGTCAACAAAATTCTTCCTGATTACACAAGTAGTAGATGGTGAAACTGGAATTGACCCAAGATTATCACTTGTTGGAATATTATTTACTAAGTAAATTAGCATGAGAATGTTGAAAGTAATTTCTTGTTATATTTACTTGTTTTATTTTTTTAAAGTCCTATGTAGAATACTATGCATAAATTAGCATAGTCTTTGTTGTTAACTTTTACTTGTAGCCAATTTTCATTTAAGACTAATTTGCTTCTGTAGGAAAATTCAAAAATGGGTTAAATTGGCCCTTGGATGTCCCAGGAAAAAAAAAATTTGCTTTATTCTATCTATGAACAAGGGTTTAATTCAAAAATGTATTTGTGGGGCAGGAGAGATACATGGAGGTAGAGCATTTGCCTCGCATGTACAAGGATGGTGGTTCGAATCCTGGCATCCTATATGGTCCCCCAAACCTGCCAGGAGCGATTTCTGAGTGTAGAGTCAGGAGGAAATCCTGAGCGCTGCCAGGTGTGACCCCTCCCAAAAATGTATTTGCCTGAGCCTGAAAACAAAGTTTTCTTTCTCATCATTGCTTCTTGAGACTTATTCTCTTCTTCGGCTTATTCATCTCCACCCCATTGAGATCATCTGGGCTTTATTTTCACACTTTCTCTATTTGAGATTAGGTAAAATTAGATTAATTTGTTAAAATGACCTGACTATAGGGTTTGCCCTATCATTTTCTCAAATAACTGCTCATTCAACTCAATCCAACATTTCTGTATGAGTGATGAGAACTAGAAATATATGCAAGTAATAGTGTTGTCAGGAGTTTTTGTCTCCCTTACCACACAACACATAAATATTTTGATCATTAACTCACTTAACTTGCTTACTTAACTCAACTGTAGAAAAAAGACAGTATCTACTTTCTTGAGTTTACACCAAGCTTTTATCCTCCATTTGCCCTGTGCAGGTCTTGTTAGCTTTTGAAGCCCTGTAACTTCACTGACTATTTCTTGACTTGTCTCTTACCTTCAGTGTTTTTTATTATTGATTTCCTTCCGTCAAAGACATTGGGCCTCTAGAACTAATGGTATGCCTCTACTTTAAAAGTTATACTTTGATGGTATTACTACTTGGCCGTAAGGAAAGAAAGTCATGCAATTTGGTGCTGTATGGGAGAACCTGGAGATTATGCTGCATGAAATTAGTCAGAGAGAGACAAATACAGAATGACCTCTTACATGCAATACTTTTCTTTAAACATGATGGTAGGATAACAAATACCACAAGACAATGGAAACAAAGAACGTGAGAACTGATATTCAATAGGAATAGGAAACAAGCCCCATGGAGAGTTGGAGGATATGACAGGTGAGCCCCATGGAGAGTTGGAGGATATGACAGGTGAGAGAGAGAGAGAGAGAGAGAGAAATGCCTATGATGGAGGAAAGTGTTTCAATCATAAGGAGGAGGTGGTTCTCAAAGGTGGGTGGTAATGTGTTGTGTATGAAACCCTACCAGAAACAGTGCTGTCAACACAGTGCAAAAGGTCATATTAAAAAAAAAAAGTCTAGTGGGAGACAAATCGGGGTAGGAGAGGCATTAGAGGATGGACGTGGACTTGGTGAAGGGATTGGCTTTTTTGTGGGAGAGGGGCCACACACCCAGTGACACTCGGGAGTTACTCCTGGCCATGTGCTCAGAAATCGCTCCTGGCTCAGGGCACTATATGGGACGCAGGGGATTGAACCCAGGTTTGTCCTGGGTCAGCCAGATTCAAGGCAAATGCCCTACTGCTGAGCTATCACTCTAGCCACAGGGATTGACTTTGAAACATTATATTTCAGAAACCCAATCGTGAATAACTTTATAATTTTACAGTGACTATATAAAAAATTGAAAATGTTATACTCTAGACTGGAGAGTAAAAGCATTTGCCCTGCATGTGGCTGCTCCCAATTTGACCCCTAAGGATCAAAAATGGGCAGATTTAAATAGACACTTCCTCATATAGGACATATGAATACACATAAGGCAGATGAGATATTGCTGATCATCAATGTACAACATGGTACCTATAGTTAATATAGCTATTTTGTAAATATTTTTAAGAGAATAAAGCTTACATGCCCTTATTACATATATGCACATAAAAAGATCACTACAAGATACTACTAAGTATGTTCATTAGCATATAGTGGTAATCATTTTACAATATATATACACAAAAATATCATAGGGCACACCTTAAATGTATAGAGATTTTATCAGTTATGCCTTAATAAAGCTAGAGAACACAATTAAATTGTTATTTTCAAACTGTAGTACGTTTAAGCTAAGTAGTCTTAATGTAGTATGTTTAAGCTTAACTGTAGTACGTTTAAGCTAAAAGAATATAGATTGTAGAAGATACAGTTATTTTTAGGAAAGAGCTTTTTCTTGCATATTTGTGTATATTATTTGGGAACTATATAGTAGAGCATTTAAAAGTGTTTTTAATTCGGGGCCGGAGAGATAGCATGGAGGTAAGGTGTTTACCTTTCATGCAGGAGGTCATCAGTTCGAATCCCGGCACCCCATATGGTCCCTCGTGCCTGCCAGGAGCAATTTCTGAGCCTGGAGCCAGGAATAACCCCTGAGCACTGCCGGGTGTGACCCAAAAACCACAAAAAAAGAAGTGTTTTTAATTTAAATCATTGTGATTTACTAAGTTATTTATAATTGGGTTTAAAACATTCAATGAATGTTTCAGCACCAATCCCATTACTAGAGAGGAGAGCATTTTAAAAGGAATCATGATAGTAATAGTATGATAGATTCTTAACATAAAAGCCAAAAACAGGGTGAAATTTGCAAACCCTTGGTAGGGTGGCTGGAGAAGTATAGGGAAAGAAAGCCCTAATTCCACTTTCTTTATTAGAACTTGCATTTATTCAGTATTTACAGCCCTTTATTGATGTGAGTAATAAATAATTCCTCTTTCATCTTCTCTCTCTCTCTCTTTCTCTCTCTCTTTCCTTAGCTTTTTTCTTTTTTCTCTGTTAGTGCACCATGAACCAGGGCCAAATCATGCCTGGATTCAATTCTAAACATAAAATGCTTCCCTGAACCATGCAGAGGGTAGCCCCGGTGACCCCTGAGAAAGGCCTCTGTGGCCTTGGTGGACCTTAGTACTTCCAAGCTGGGTAGAAATACTAATACTAATACTATTACTACTACTACTACTACTACTACTACTACTACTACTACTACTAATAATAATAATAATAATAATAATAATAATAATAAACCTTTCTATTAAAAATTTCAGAAAATAACTTTAACCTAGTTACACAGTGGTGAGGAGGGAAATATTTACTTTGAGTGTCCTGGGAGCCTTGACCTTACTTGTTTTGTGGGTAAATCATTTCCCAGTCACGGGAAGTATGAAATAATAGATAGAGCCATATGAAAAATGTTACCCTCCTAGTTCTAGCGGGTTGGCACCGTGATTGTACTGTTGCTTGAAATTTTAGCATTTCTCTGACAGGCTTCTGACTAGCTTTGGGTTTATAAAAATGTTTTCTTTGGGAGGCTGGTGGTAGCAGTGTAAGCACTTTTGCCTTGCACATGGCCAACCTGGAACGGAAAGAACCCAGGTTTGATCCCTGGCATTCTATATGGTCCCCCCAACCTGCCAGGAGCAATTTCTGAGCACAAAGCCAGGAGTAAACCTGGAGCAATGCTGGATATGGTACCCCCACCAATAAAAAAGAAAAAAAGAAAGTTTTGTTTGTAAATTCCAGAAGACTTAGAAATAAAAGAATAATGATCAGCCCTTAAGAGATTCTTTAGATGCTCAAGGTGCATTCTTGTATCTCAGTAGAATTTGTATTATTTAGAAAGCTGAAAATATGGGGCCAGAGTGATAGCACAGTGATAAGGCATATTTACCTTGCACGTGGCCAATCTAAGACTGACCTGGGTTTGGTCCCCAGTATCTCATATGGCCCCCTAAACCTGCCAGTAGCGACTTCTGGGCATAGAGCCAGGAGTAACCCCCTGAGCGTCACTGGGTATGGCCTAAAAACAAAAACAAAAAGCTGAAAACATGGTTGGTTAAAAAGGTCTCTCTCTGTGTGTGTGTGTGTGTGTGTGTGTGTGTGTGTGTGTGTGTGATTTTTGTCAGGAAATTTATAGCAACTGCATCAAATTTTGGACAAAGAAAAGACAATAGAAAAATAATACTGTATCTTAAACAAATAGGCAGTCATTCTTTCTAATAATTTTATTTCTATGTACTTTTAGAGTGGACTTAATTTAATAACATGACCACAAACATAGTCTCTGGAGTTAATCTTGAGTTTGAGTCCTGACATATCAGCCACAAGTTTTGCCTTTCTTGAAAGTGAAAGATGAACTCAGGCTCTAGTTCTGCTTTGAGTATTCAGTGATGAGATACACATCAAGTGCTTAGCATAGGGCCAAATGGAATAACTGTATCAACTCTCTACAAAACTAATAACTAGGCATGCTTTTCCCCTTAACATATGGAAACATATGTATTCTTATTTATTAGTTTTGTAAAATTTTATTTCATAGATTTTTTGGTTCTCACACAACTTTCAAGAAGCTCTGACCACTTTAATGAGATTTTGTTATTTAGGTTTTTCAGATGGTCCAATTGCTTTTTAGCTTGCTTGCGTGGCATATTGACATCTAGATGGTGGGTTTGCTAGACAGATAGTTAAGGCTCTGAGGATAAAGTTGTATCTTTCTTTTTTCCTTTTTTCCTTTCTTCTTTCCTTCCTTCTTCCCTCCCACCCTCCTTCCCTTTCTCTCTTTCTCTCTCTTTCTTTCTTCAGCAAAATGAGTTTATTGGGGCATATAAGGGCAGTAATAGAGATAGATTTAAAAAGAAATAAAACAACAACATGGTCTTCTCTAGAGTGGGAAAAAAAGCAATTTCTGCAGATGATTTTAGCTGACAAATTTAAAATCACAATAAATTTGTTTAAAGTGACTAAGATATTATTGCCAATCAGGAGGCCCTAGGTTAAATCCTCAGGGAGGAGAGAGAGATAGAAAGAAGCAGGAGGAAGAAGAGAAAACTATTGCCAACCTATGTAGTTCCCCCTCCTTCTCCCACACACAAAGAATGAAATTGTGAAATTGTTTTTATTTGTTTGTTTTGGGCCATACCTGGCAGTGCTCTGGGACCAGATGCAGAACTGGGGATTTAAACTGGTTTAGCTGCATGCAAGACAAGCACCCTATTCCCTGTATGATCTCTCTTGCTCTTTCAGATTTCTTTAGACTGTTTTCTATAACTTTTTCCAGACTTTTATTTTTGATCTTTTAAACTTTGGTATATATATATGTATGTATATATATGTATATATGTGTATATACACACACACACACACACACACACACACAGTGCCCTGTATCTCCATCAAAACTATGTAGAAAATGCGATCATTTTATAGGTCTATTTGAAAAGTTTCATATATTTGTCCTTACTTCTTCATGGTTTTGCAGTCCTAGGCAATGGCCAGAAAACTTGTGCTAGAATGGGCTTAAGAGGTGAGTTGGGCTGTCCCAGATACATGGAGCCCCTGACTAACTTGTTGTATTTGGGGAATTACACAGGGTGCTCTCTGACTTATAGAGAGTTTGTAGTAGTACTGCTTGCCTGTTAACTATCAGATATGAACTGATTGATCTGGGGATATGCTCTATTTGTCTTCAACACTTAAGCAATCTTAGTATTTCTCAGGTCCCAACTAGTTCAGTTATTTGTGAGTCTAGGTGGAGTCACCCTCAGGAATTTGCCTTCAAGGTTTATTACTGTAGAAAGTTAGATCCATATGGCATCTACTAGCAAGCTTGTGAGAGGTCACCAACAACATATCCGCCAGTAATTTATAATTATCTCTCAATCCAGGATGGGATTATAGCATTGTAGGATTATGGTATTATGCAATTACTTCTGCTCTCCATGATGAAGTCCTGCATTTTAGATATCTCCTGATTTGTGTAGGATTTCTTTCTTTTTTCTTCTTTCTTTTTTTTTTTTTTGGTTTTTGGTTTTTGGGTCACACCCAGCTGCGCTCAGGGGTTACTCCTGGCTCTATGCTCAGAAATTGCTCCTGGCAGGCTCAGGGGACCATATGGGATGACGGGATTCGAACCACTGACCTTCTGCATGAAAGGCAAATGTCTTACCTCCATGCTATCTCTCCGGTCCCAGGATTTATTTCTTGATAAGGAAGGACCTCTCTCTCTCTTTCAGTGAGATGAGCATGAAGATCTCTTTCTCAGTGCGATGAATGTGAATTCATCTTGGTATTCTCCTTTGTTATTCATCTTTGCCATGAAATTTTGTTCATTAGGATACAAATTAGTTTCTGTGTAGATTAATCCAAATGTTAGTGTATATTCGTTGTGATCAACAAAGGAGGTAGACACAAGTTGTCTATATTCTGTCATCCTGTATCCTACGCCAGGTCCATGAGTGTAAGTTTATTTTATCAAGAGAGCACGGAGAATCACTTCATAAATGTATATACAGAAACCTTGGACTCTGACCATAGAACTGACTACTTAATGGGGAGGCAAGATAAGTGGAAAGATTCAGAGTATTTGAACAGCAATATGCAATCCAACTTTTCTCTTGTGTGCAAAAATTTTTATGACATGTAACTGACTTACTAGAATTCTAATATTAATTAATACTTTTTCTTTTTTTGTGTGTGTGTGGTTTTTAGGTCACACCCGACAGTGCTCAGGGGTTATTATTCCTGGCTCCAGGCTCAAAAATTGCTCCTGGCAGGCACGGGGGACCATATGGGACGCCGGGATTTGAACTAATGACCTTCTACATGAAAGGCAAATGCCTTATCTCCATGCTATCTCTCCAGCTCCATTTAATACTTTTTCTATTTATCAGACAATACAAGGATCTCAGAACATAAATTCCCACCTTTTAAACCATTGAAATGCTAATTCTATCTATATCTTAAATTCCACCTGCTATCAATTTTATTAACCATTATTTAAACACACATTTTGTTTTGGTCCTCTGTCATTGCTACAGCACTTTATTATTTTCTTCTTTTATTGGGAGGGGGCTTGGGACCATATGCATCAATGCTCAGGAGATCATGTGATGCTAGGGATTAGATATAAGCTCTCTTTGAACTATTGTCCTGGACCCTCACTTTTCTTTTCTCTGAAGAACTCTCTTTACTTCGTTTTATTTATTTTTGTTTTCGAGCCATATCCAATGGTGCTCAAGGCTTACTGTTAGCCTCACACTCAGAGTTTATTCCTGGCAAAGCTCAGGGGACCATATAGAATGCCAGGGATCAAAAGTGGGTCATGGGGCCGGGCGGTGGCGCTGGAGGTAAGGTGCCTGCCTTGCCTGCGCTAGCCTAGGACGGACCGTGGTTCGATCCCCCGGCGTCCCATATGGTCCCCCAAGAAGCCAGGAGCAACTTCTGAGCGCATAGCCAGGAGTAACCCCTGAGCGTCACAGGGTGTGGCCCAAAAACCAAAAAAAAGTGGGTCAGCCAGGTGCAAGGCAAGCACTCTCTCCAATGTACTATCATTACAGCCCTACTCTTTCTGTTTGTATGGCTCTTCTGGCAAGACATTGTTTCACTTTTTCTTTATCTGATCAAATGTTCATTTATGAAGGATATTTTCATAGGGTATAAAATTCTAGGTTGGTTGTTTAAGTACCTTCAAGATTCTATTGTATTGAGTTTTAAAGTTCACATTTTTAGTTGAAAGTTTAGGGAATGAATAGTTTCATTATCATGTTTTAAAGTACTACATATTTCAGATCTTTTAAATACATATTCAGGTATTTTTAAATATTCTCATCTTTGATCTCCAGGTGTTTTTACTATAATGCATCTATATTTTTATTTTCTTTACATTGGTTCTTAAAAGTTTCTGAAGAAACTTATGAATATTTATTTTTAGTCACTTTGTCAATAATATTTCTTTAAATATTATGTGGGCCCCTGCTTTGTGTCTCCTCTTTTGTAATCTCAGTTTGTATATGTTAAACCTATTTATTTAATCATAATATATTTCTGGAGAAATTAGTTTTATTTATTTATTGTATTGGGGCCACACTTAGTTGTATGAGGGATTTCTCTTGGCTCTGTTCAGGAATCATTCTTGGTGAGGTTGAGAAACCCTATGAGATGTGGGGGATTCACTGCATCAAAGCAAGCACCCTACCAGTTGTACTATTGTTCAACCCCAAATTATTTTATTTTTAAATAATTACAAATAAATAAAAACACTCAGTTTTTTATGTATATTATGTCTTGGGGGGTGCTTCCAAGTAATATCCAGGTGGCTTGAAATTCTTACTCACCAGCCAACAGTTCAGTGCAATGGCCCAAAGATGCAGGGGTGCTCTGGTTCTGTGATGCTAGAGATACCAGAGCCACCTTGCAGTGCTTAGAGCATCCAGAGCTGTGCCCATCAATGCTAGGGAATTGGATGATACTGGGAATCAAATCTGAATTGAATATACTTCTAGCAGTTAATCATGCACCCTAATCACTATACTATCTCCCAACTCCATACATGATATATTTCCTCACCAGGAAATGAGAATTAACTTAGGAGAGAAAGTACATGATGATAGATATATAAGGTCTGGGGAGAGAAGATGCCTTAGAGAAATTCTGAATAATCATCCTTCTCTAGATTTTTCTATAGACTCACTATAAAAAGCCCTAATATGCTTCCATTATATAATAGTCTCCTGTGGTCTTAAAACTTTTCTTTCTTTCTTTTTTTTTTTTTTTTTGGTGGAGGGACACACCTGATGACGCTTAGGAGTTATTTCTGGTTCTGCACTCAGAAATTGCTCCTGGGTTGGGGCACCATACAGTCAAAGGGGGGATTGAACCACAGTACGTCCTAGGTCAGAGGTGTGCAAGGCAAATGCCCTACCACTGTGCCATCGCTCGGGCGATGAACTTTTCTAAGGAAAGTGATTTCCTATCAGAAAACAATCACACCTATATTTTTTTAATAAAAATTACTTTGCATTTAAAGAACCATACTTTAAAAGTTATTGATAGTTGCATTTTAGGCATATAATAGTTTAGCACAAATCCCATCACCAGTGTCAGCATTCCCTACTCCAGTGCTCCCATACTTCACCATACTGCAGTGCCTGCCTGCCACCTTTACAAAATAAGATGGTTGCAGCTTAGATCTCAAGTTTTCATACCGCTCTCTTAGATCACTGGTGTAACAGAACCCCTGATCCTTGTTACCCTATTAAGTACTTCCCTCATTAAGTACTTTCTCATCTTCTTCTTTCTCTTGCTTAATTTCTTCCTTCTCTGTCCTTCTCATTAGGCTATGGGATTCATGGGTAATCTAGGCATCCCTCCTTTACTACATTATATTTCTTCATCCAGTTATTCTATATACCACAGATAATTGAGACCATCCTGAACAATATATCTATTTCATAGTTTGTTAATAATAAGACTTCTTTTGGTAGCCATGTTTTTTCTACTTGTGGTATCATCCTCACAGAAGTTGTATGTGTACAGCATCTCTGTTTAGGAGAACAAATGGAGGACATCTCAGGACATCTACATTTTTTAAATATCTATTATGAAAGCTTAGGTTGAGAAACATCTGAAGAATTCATTTCAGACTTCATTGCTTAACACATATATGCAGGTGTGTATATATATATGCAAATAGACATAAAAATGTGCTATAGGAATTTATTTTGTAGCCTTTATATTTAAAAGTATTTTATTAAAGATATATGAAGATAGGTGTATATCAGGAAAAGCCTTGGATTCTTTTTATGGCCAATATTCAGAAACTATTTACTTTCTGAGCCAGGTTTGGGTTTCCCAACTGTACCCATAGTATGCATTGCAATATAACCATCTAACATAGCATCATTTAGCTGGAGTTTTCCACATGCAACTTATTTTCAAGCTTTTATTATTTTTGTATTTATATTTAACTCAGAAAGTTTTGAGTGGGTTAACATTCTTTCGCCACCTATTTGGTGTAAATCATTTTCAGTCCTGAACATTTATTGCTCTGCAAGATTTAATTATACCAGTGCTTGTGGCTACCTCCATATAAATGGCTTCCACAAATGTCTATAATTATAATTTATTACTAGCTGTGTATTTTACACTTTCTATTTGTTGAGTGTTTTACAGTCAGTTGTTAGTTACTAGGAGTAAATTATATGTTTACATTTCTTTACCCCACTCTTTTCACTTGTGTTTAAAGCACATAAAATTCATGAAAATCCTAAGCTTCTTTAAACACTTTTAAACAAGATCTTTCCTTGAATCTTTTTAAAAGCCTTTCCAATCATTTTGGCTGCTGGCCATACCAACATACAGTAGAAGAATGTTCTTTGGAGGATGAAAGCCAGAACCTGTGGGGCTGTTAGGTTTCTTAGCTTAGCTGCTGGTCTAGATCACTTTGCTGATTGTTACAGTTCTTGAGCATCTTTACCAATGAGAGATAGAAAGGTGCACAGGAGATCACAGAACTTAGTTTCTTTGTTTTCTAATGTAAATAAATGGCAAATAGTAAGTCTTTGCTCAGTCACTAAGTTTCTATTCTCCTTTGCTATTTGAATAAATAGGGCAGCCTGATGATGAAAATACTTAAAATAAGAGGAATAGAAACATAAGATATCTATGTCATGAAATGTTAAAGAAACAATGCATGGGGGCTGGAGTGATAGCAAAGTGGTAGGGCATTTGCTTTGCACATGGCCCACCTACCTCAGACCCAGGTTCTATCCTCCATGGTCCCTCAAGCCTGCCCAGGATAATTTCTGAGTGCAGAGTCAGGCATAATCCCTGAGCGCCATCAGATGTGGCTCAAAAAAAAAAAAATCAAGTATTTAATAATTCTTAAAATTTAACAATAAATCAATAAAAATTATAAAAAAGAAATAATGCATGTATAAATATAAATTTATAAATATGGTTCAAATGTTCCCTTAAAGTTCCTAGAAACTTTCTAAGAACTACTTGAATGAATTAGTAATAGCATACTCTTTGTTCACCAGGCACTGTGGACATTTCTGTATTAGTATACTTTACACAATGCTTGTTTTTGGTTTTGGTTTTTGGATCACACCCAGCAGCACGCAGGGGTTATTCATGGCTCTACACTCAGAAGTTGTTCCTAGCAGGCTTGAGGGATCAAACCCGGATCTGTCTCAGGTGGGCTGCATACAAGACAAACGCCCTACCACTGTGCTATCTATCATCCTGGCCCCACTTTCCACAATGTTTTATAACTATTTTGACAATCATCCATGTGTTCTCCCACTCATCACTTTACCAAGCTTCCAGAAACAGCAATAACATCTTCCTGATTCCTGACCTTCAACTCCGGTACTCAGCACAAACTCTTATACTTTGTATACTCTAATATTTGCTCAAAGAATGAGTGAAATGACCACTGTCTCATAGCTTTACACTATCAGCGAATCTTGTATTTTATTGACTATCAAAATCATCTGAAGTTGCTGCTAAAAATACAATTTTTAGACCCTATAACAAAAAAAAATGCTGATTTAAGATGTTGATAGGGTTCAGGATCCTGCTGGGATTGAATTTGAGACTCTCAGATGCAGAACATGTTCTTCAGCCCTTTGAGCCCTTTCTGTGACCCAGGATTTTGAAATATTAAGAAAGATTCTTTAATACACTTTGAAAGAAGTTGTACATCTGAATTTATCAAGAAAACATTACCATGATAAAAAATTTAGCATCCTGAAAGTTACCTTAGGCATGTTGAATATGGTCTGGCACTCAAATGCAGAAAAAATAAATCTCAGAGACAATGGCTCCATAGACACCATGAATGTGCTCTACTCCTGCCTGTGGCTCTTACTCATGCAACTGTCTCTCTCTCCACTAGGCCAGCATAGTGATTAAAGAGTCATTATTCTAGACATTGGGATACATGGAAGATTTCTGAGACTGAAGTTCCATGTCAGTAAGCTTAGTAGCTGATATTTACATAGTTTTGAAATGTCTTAAGCAATATAACTATGCCTGCATGCTGCTTTTTTATATATACTTTTTGGGTGAGGCCTCTCATACAGTGCTTAGAGGTTAAGCTGCCCTACTGGTGATAGCTAGTCAATGGGCCAATAGAATAGTAAAGGGGCCATGGATGTGATGCTGCTCAGGTCATGCAAAGTGCCAGGAATACCCAGTTTACCAGGAGGTATCTGGTACCTCCTGGGCTACTCCTAGAAGTTCTTGGTTGGGGACTCCAGGCTGCACTTAGTGAAGATTGGAGGAGTATGTCTGAAATTCGGCCTAGCATACATCATTAGTCACTATACTATCTCCTAGCCCCTATTTACTTTGTGTGGGGGAAGGGTTGACCCACAACATTTTGCTCAGGGATTATTCATGACTGCGCATAGGGATCAATTCTGGCTGGGATCAGTGGACTGTAGTGCCAAGACAGAACCACTTGCAAGGCAAATGCCTAAAACCACTATATGCTCTCTCTAGCCCTATATACCTTATTTTAAATGCTAAAGCAATTTTATAGGACAAACTAAATACCAGGAAAATGTCTGATCTAGAGGCATATTTGTAAACATATATTCTTAGAGATTTGAATTTAGTTCTTCATAAACACTTTTCACTCATAACTTATTTTGTGTGTATGTTTCCATGGATCTAGGTAGTTCAAATCTTTTTGAGTTTATTTTTGGGGGGACACACACCCAGTGATGCTCAGGGGTTACTCCTGGCTATGAGCTCAAAAATCACTCCTGGCTTGGGGGATCATATAGGACCCCGGGGAATTGAACCACAGTTCGTTCTAGGTTAGCTATGTGCAAGGCAAACCTCTTACCTCTAGCACCACCATTCTGGCCCCTAAATCTTTTTTATTTTAAATATTCAAAGCTTACTCCATCTCTTTTATGCTATTGTTAAGTCAATGTACTGCATAGTGTTGGATGCTTTGATTATTAATTAGTTATTGTCATTCAAAGTTGTTAGACTCAGTTCTGCTCAATTTACCATTTTGTTCATATAAATTTCTTAGAGCATACTCTCTAAAGTAAGATGTCTAGCTAAAAAAGCATTGACAGTTTTATAGTTTCTACTGCATATTGTGATATTAGTTTTCAGAGACATAAAAGCACTATATAGCCGCATAGAGGTATGGGACATGCTGATTTTTCTACAGTTTGGGCATGTAATTTCATCAGTCTGGACTTTTTTTTTTGCTAGTTTAATATCATAACTCCAGAGATATTTTATTTTTAAATTCTTTTGGTGGTGGTGGTGGTTCCACCCAGGTGTTACTCAAAGAACACAGGGACCCTCCTGTTAATCCCCAGGCACTTTGTTCAATGTGAAGAACCAAGAATGCAGTGCTGCTTAGGTCATTCAGTGCCAGGAATGACGCAGACCATTCCAAAAGGGCTGCTCCCAGAGATGCTTAGGAGGCCATTTGACATCAGGGACTGAACTGGAGTTAGCTGCATGCAAGTCAAGTGACTTCTTTCCCAGTACTATCTTTCTACTTCCTGACGTTCAATAAACGATGCCGAACAACTCTTCTCAAGATGGGGTGATTCACTCTTCATTTTAAGAACAAGTAACTCTTCTTCATATTTCACATGTTTAAGTTGTCTCTCTTGGATCCGATTTTGTGTGGAGAAGGAAATAAGATCAGTGTTGGCTCATGGTCAATCTTGATATGTCAAGAAAGATGAGCAGACTTAGATGAACGCTTTGCCCAGAAAATGATGCTATTGAAAAAGGATTGGAGAGCAGAAAACTTCTGATTTCATGAAGGAAAAATATTGAGGCTTTGGTGAGACCACTGTTTCTGTTTCTTTGTTATTGGTGTTGATCTGGAGGCCACATCCAGCAGTGCTGTGTAGGTAAGGGGATACTCTATGTCTTCATTGGAACAGACCACGGTTCTCTCACTTGCAAGGAAGGTGCTCTACCTCTGAAGTCCTAGCCCAGATTTTGCTTCTGATTTAAAACTGAAACCTCTTCCTTCTGCTATTCTTTGATTCTTTCACAATGTCACTTCTTTTCCTGATCACTGTTTTTTGCCCTCAGTTCAGTTACTCTACCAGGGGTCCTCAAACTTTTTAAACAGGGGGCCAGTTCACTGTCCCTCAGACCATTGGAGGGTCTGACTATAGTAAAAACAAAACTTACGAACGAATTCTTATGCACACTGCATATATCTCATTTTGCAATGAAGAAACAAAACAGATACAAATACAATATGTGACCCACGGGCCATAGTTTGAGGACCACTGCTCTAGTCTATGGCAGGAAGGTCTTTATTATGTCCACAAAACTGGAATATGTTATTTGAATGGATTTGTGAGTTGGACATGAAAGCAGGAGTCTGAAGTAGAGACCAGTGTTTTGTTTGTGAAAAGACATCTCAGCCACAGAAGAAGATCTATGTATTCTTGTCTAAACCCTCCATGATTGCATTCAACTTATTAAGCAAAAATAAATGAATGAAAGTTAAAAAAATTAAAAATGATATCCACGCTGATTTTAGATTTTGTGTTGCCAAATACAGATACAATATTGTTTCTGCCAGATGGGGCCTTTTGTTTTGGACCAGTCTCAATCCTTTTATTTTTTTATAATATGGTGTCTATCCAGCTGAAATGAAATCAGCAATTAGGCAATTGGAATCAAAATCTGAAAGTTTCCTCCTCCTAATTGTCTTGCAAAATAGATAGTTTTTTGCCTTCACTTTTATTTCTATAAAGAACATATATACTGGGGCCAGAGCGATAGCACAGCAGTACAGTGTTTGCCTTGCATGCAGCTGACCCAGGATGGATCCCCGGCGTCCCATATGGTTCCCCCAAGCCAGAAGCCATTTCTGAGCGCATAGCCAGGAGTAACCCCTGAGCATCACTGGCTGTGGCCCAAAATCCAAAAAAAAAAAAAAAAGAACATATATACAAACAGACATATCTCTGTGTATTTCTACATTTCTACATTCTTCTTCTCTCAGCTTTACTTTGAAGTAATCTGCTTATCAGCTAACTCCTCCATATAACATAATAACTAAGCGATTCTTAGTGTCTTCAGAATTGTACATTATCACATTAATTATAGAACTTTTTTACCATCTTCCATCAAAGAAGTCCACAACCAATTTCAGTGAGTTTGTTACTCCCTATTTGTTTTGGCTCCTTTTCTCTCTCCTTGACAACTAGTCTTTCTTCGTAGATTTGCCTGTCCTGGGCATTTCTTGTAAGGAATCCTACAATAAATGTGGCTTTTGTTTTTGCTTCTTTCACTTAGCATAGTCTTCATGGATCACCTATGCTGTGGCATGGGAAGGTACTTATTTTTATAACTTAATGATAATACTCCATTGTTGGATATGACCCTCTGCTTATCCTACCATCAGTTGATGGACATTTAAATTATTCCCACTTTAGGGTTGCTTGAATTAGTGCAGCTGTGAACATTTCTGTGTCAGTTTCTGACAGTTTCTATGTCCGTTTTCATCTTTTTGGGTTACATACCTGAGAATATAATTGTTTGAATACTTGAAAACTCTGTTTAATTGAGGGGGCACACCCAGTAGCATTCAGGGGTTACTCCTGGCTTTGTGCCAGAATCACTACTGGCATGTTCCGGTGACCATATGGAATGCTGAGGATCAAACCCAGGTCTGTCCCAGGTCAACTGTGTGCAAGGCAAATGCCCTACCTCTGTGTTATCATTCCAACCCTCTATTTCATTTTTTTATATACTTTTTTTTTTTTTTGGTTTTTGGGCCACACCTGGCAGTGCTCAGGGGTTACTCCTGGCTGTCTACTCAGAAATAACTCCTAGCAGGCATGGGGGACCATATGGGACACTGGGATTCGAACCAACCACCTTTGGTCCTGGATCGGCTGCTTGTAAGGCAAATGCCGCTGTGCTATCTCTCCAGGCCCCTCTATTTCATTTTTTAAGACACCATTATACTGTTTACTAACATAGTTTCATAGTATCATCTTCACTTGTAATGTATTATTCTCCCACATTTTATATCTGTGTCAATACTTGTTTTTTGCTAGATTCATCCAAGTGGTTATAAAGTGGCATTGTGATTTGGTTTTGCATTTCCCTGATGGCCAAGTAGGTTATATAAAATCTTATCATGCATAGCACATAATAATTTTTCTTTAACACACCTTATAAGGATCCACTATAATTAGCTGTATGATTATATTAAATATTAAAAATTTGTATATCTTTCTTTGGATAGAGAGCATTTTCAAATGTTTAATTGTATTAGATTTTCAAAATCCCATTTAGCACTGGAGAGAGATAGTATAGAGGCTAAGGCATTTGCCTTACATGTGGCTGCAGTTATGACAGCATTTCAAATCTCAACACTGTATATGGTTTCCAGATACCAATAGGTATGGCCCCTGAGCACAAAACCAGGCACAAACCAGGAACAAACCACACCAATTGGGTATGGTTTTCCAATACAATAATTAGTTGTTCATTTTATTCTAGTGTCCTTATTGTGGTTTGAGTACATTTTACAAGCTAAATACAGCCAATTTTGGTGGGCTTCCTAAGCACAATTGTTTGCTTGCGTTGTGTGGATCTTCAAGACTACTCCCAGCAATATGATGCTTGGGAAAGGCTGTGTGGTGCCAGGGATCAAACTGAGGTTGGGAACATGCTTTGATAAAGCTTTAGTCTCTGGCTCCTAATAACTTATTAGATAATAAAATGTGCTCAGAAATTCAAATACTTAACAAGTTTCCAAAAGTCAGCCTGCTCTCAACCAGGGTATTGCTAGGCAGGCTCATTTCCAGGTGAGTAGACCTTAGAGAAAAACTCTCCTGGGCCTGTTTCAGGAGAGCCACCAAAGAGACTGAAAACTCAACAAGGTCAGTGTGGAAAACTCAAAGGATCAATTCAAGGGAACAAAGCATAAATGAAGTGCTTAGAAATCCAGGTGACATTTAAAGCACCTTAGTTAGAAATGTTCAGATGCAGTTCTCTAGCATTTTCTGTCAGACAGCCGAGCAGCAGGGTTTGTAGCTGGCACAGTGACTAGGGAAACCACAGAGCAGGAGGAGGCAGTCACAAACAAGTGCCACCACACTCCTGGGTAACCTACTGGGACTTTGCCAGTGAAGAACCATGGTGATCAGAAGAGATGAGTCTGCACAACACACACATGACCTGTATAGCAAGGGAACTTGCCACTACCACCCAACTATTTATTTTAAAAATTAAGGTTGGGGGGGGCACACCAGGAGATACTCATGCTCTACTCTTGGCTCTGCACTCAAGAATTACTTTTGGGGGCTGGAGAGATAGCATGGAGGTAAGGCATTTGCCTTTCATGCAAGAGGTCATCGGTTCGAATCCCAGCGTCCCATATGGTCCCCCGTGCCTGCCAGGAGCAATTTCTGAGCATGGAGCCAGGAGTAACCCCTGAGCACTGCCGGGTGTGACCCAAAAACCACAAAAAAAAAAAAAAAAAAAAGAATTACTTTTGGAGGCCAGAGAAATAGCATGGAGGTGGGGCATTTGCCTTGCATGCAGAAGAACGGTGGTTCGAATTCCGGCATCCCATATGGTCCCCCAAGCCTGCCAGGAGTGATTTCTGAGCATAGAGCCAGGAGTAACACCTGAGCGCTGCCAGTTGTGACCCAAAAACCCAAAAAAAAAAAAAAAAGAATTACTTTTGGTGGTGCTCAGGAGACTACATGGGGCTCAGGGGATCAAACCTGGGTCAGCTGGTATGCAAGGTAAATGCCCTACTGCTATACTATTACTCTAGCCCCTAATTTTTTTTATTGATTCTGATTCTGTGATGTATTATATTGTTTAATAATGATTTTCATGCACATATTTCCAGTACCATACCCATTGCCAAGTGTACCCACCTCTGTTTCCCAAGGATCCCAATGCCTCTCCCTTTCAGCTCTCTCTCCCACCAACTCAGTTGTATTCATTAGTCTTCCCTTGGGTTGTTTTGGACCTTTGTTGCTACCTTGCTGTGTATCTTTAAGTCCCACACATGAGTGAGATTATTCTGTATTCTCTTTCCTTTTGACTGACTTCACTCAGCATAATATTCTCTAGTTCTAGCCATGTTGCTGCAAATTCTATGATTTTGTTCTTTCTTGGAGCTGCAGAGTATTCCATTGTGTATATAGATTATACATATAAAATGTCTTTTTAAAATTTAGTTATTAGGGGCCGGGCGGTGGCGCTGGAGGTAAGGTAAGCCTTACCTGCGCTAGCCTAGGAGACGGACCGCGGTTCGATCCCCCGGCGTCCCATATGGTCCCCCAAGCCAGGAGCGACTTCTGAGCGCATAGCCAGGAGTAACCCCTGAGCGTCACCGGGTGTGGCCCAAAAACCAAAAAAAAAAAAAAAAAATTTAGTTATTAAATTACCATGACATACAGTAAAACAAAAAGCTGTTGATAGTTGAGTTCCAGTCATATAATATTCCAACACCCATTTCTTCATCAATTTTTGTTTCTTGCCACCAACTTTCCCAGTTAACCTCCAGTCTCCCAACCTCCATCCTGCCTTTGTGGCAGACACTTTCCTTCCTTCCTTCCTTCCTTCCTTCCTTCCTTCCTTCCTTCCTTCCTTCCTTCCTTCCTTCCTTCCTTCCTTCCTTCCTTCCTTCCTTCCTTCTCTCTCTCTTTCTTTTCTTTCTTTCTTTCTTTCTTTCTTTCTTTCTTTCTTTCTTTCTTTCTTTCTTTCTTTCTTTCTTTCTTTCTTTCTTTTTATCTTTCTTTCTTTCTTTCTTTTTTCTTTCTTTCTTTCTTTCTTTCGTTCTTTCTTTCTTTCTTCTTTCTTTCTTTCTCTCTTTCTTTCTTTTTCTTTCTTTTTTTCTTCTTTCTCATTTTTTCCTTTTTTTTTCTTTTAGGCACTTTATACTGTAACTTCTCAATCCATTTATCTGTATTTGTGTATTGGGTTGTTTCCATATCATTTTGTTTTATTTTGTTTTGGGGCTACACCTGGATGCAATCGAAGGTTACTCCTGGCTCTTCACTCAGAAGAGCCCTGGCAGACTAGGGGAACTATATGGGATGCCAGAGATCAAACCCAGGTTGGTCCCTGGTCAGCAGCATACAAGACAAATGCCTTACCACTGTGCTATCACTTCAGTCCCTGTTTCCATATCTTTTTGTTTTGTTTTTGGATCACACCCAGCAGCACTCAGAGGTTATTCCTGTCTCTCTGCTCAGAAATTGCTCCTGGCAGGCATAGGGAACCATATGGCATGCCGAGATTTGAACCACCGTCCTTCTGCATGCAAGGCAAATGCCCTACCACTATGCTATCTCTCCGGCTCCCTCTTTTTTTTTATTTTTGTTTTTGTTTTTTGGGCCACACCAGGTTGACACTCGGAGGTTACTTCTGGTTATGTGCTCAGAAATCGCTCCTGGCTTGGGGACCATATGGGATGCCAGGGAATCAAACCATGGTCTGTCCTGGGTCAGCCATGTGCAAGACAAATGCCCTACCACTGTGCCACCACTCAAGCCCCATGTTTCCATATCTTGACTATTTACTAAGCGTAGTCATGAACATAGGTGTGCATACATCCTTATGAATTAATGTTTTTGTATTTGGGGAAAAAGATGCCAAAAAGTAGTATTGTTAAGTCTTATGATGGTTCTATTTCTAGTTCTTGGATAAATGTTTATATTGCTTTTTATAAAGAAGGAACTAGATGACATGCCCTCAGCAGTGGTTACAGTTGTTTCCTTTCTCACCACAATCAGACCAACACTGTTTTTTTCCAGACTTTTTGATCCATGTTACTCTCACTGGCATACCACCATTATTTATTGGAGAGCTGTAGTTCTTAGATTGTATTGGGATTATGCTCTTAGAAAAAGGGAAACATTGGGGCTGGAGAGATAGTATGGAGGTAAGATATTTGCCTCCCATGCAGAAGGACGGTGGTTCGAATCCTGGCATCTCATATGGTCCCCTGAGCCTGCCAGGAGCAATTTCTGAGTGTAGAGCCAGGAGTAACCCCTGAGCGCTGCCAGGTATGACCCCAAAACAAAACAAAACAAAACAAAACAAAAAAACAAGAAAAAGGAAAAATCACTCCTAATGTTCACTCAGATTCTAGGTGCATTGTCTAGACTTGCTAAAAAGACTTTAGAACAGCATGAAGCAAAATAGTCTTGCTAACGAATTACAGAAGACAATAGTCCAGCTAAGTTGGGATGCATGGATAACTCCAGGACTCAGTGTATTCTGGTTGTTTTGACAAAGTTGATTTTGAGGTCGTTTTTAAGCTGCTTAAGCCTGGGACTTTTTGTGCAGATAAAAGCCCACCATTAAGATGATGTTAAGGCAAAAATAAATAAATAAATAAATAAATAAATAAATAAATAAATAAATAAATAAATAAATAAATAAATACCTTTGTGTCCCGATGGGTTCCATTCAGTTCTATCAGACCCTTGGGTTCTAGCCTTAGCTGATATCCTCATTCTGGAATTAAAGATAGAAGAATGGAATTCCTAAATATACCTAGATTGTTTTTAATGGTCCCCTAAAATTCAACACCAAGAGTACTCCCTACGTGACTACTTAAGCTGGTTCAATGACTTGAAGTGAGAATATCTCCATCAAAATAGCAGTTCAGAGTTTCAAGTACTTTGTTGAGAGGCCAGCTGGCCCCCTCAAAGGAGAATATTTCTTAATAGCTGGGAAAGAAGAAGCCTGGTACCTTTGACCTGGAAGCAAAACTCTTCTGTTCTTCCTCAGGCTGTCATTCTTCTAGCACTGGACAAGAATCCTTATTGCAGGGTTCGGGCCACTGTGTACTTATTAAGGTTATATATTATCAGGCAAAAGCTACAATGACCATTCACAGGCCATGTGGACATTTTAGTCAGTTCTAATTGCCACAAGTTCTATATAAAAGTGATCTCAAAGATTGGATGTTTAACTGCGATGTAAAAAAAAAAAAAAAAAACAAAACATTTGCTTCATTTAGATTTTTATATTTTATCCCAAGGTATTCTTCGGTGGAAATAAGGAAACAATTTACGCTCCCACCAAACCTCGGCCAGTATCATCGACACAGCATTAGTACCTCTGGCTTCCCCTCTCTTCAGCTAGTAAGTATGAGTCTACCTAGAATTGCTGGTTCTCCTGAGATCTTCCACCCACAGCTAACTCCTAATTTGTACCGGTATTTTTTTTTTACCTGTTTTTCTCTTTAAAACAAAGTACACCTCTTTTTTATTTGGGGGGGGGGGGTGCTGGAGTTTTGGGGCTCTTCCCAAAGGTGCTCAGGGGTTACTTCTAGTTCTGTGCTCAGAAATTACTCCTGGCTCGGGAGACCATATGGGATGCTATGGATCAAACCCACATCTGTCCTGGATCATTCATGTGCAAGGCAAACGCCCTACCACTGTGATACTATTTTGCCCCCCAAAGTACACCCACCTCTTAAGGTTTGTGTTTCAGCAGTCTCTAGACTTAATGGGCTTCCAATTTCACTTACCGTATTTGCCGGCATATAAGACAACTGGGCGTATAAGACGACCCCCTAATTTTGCAGTTAAAACATAGGTTTAGGCCTATATTCAGACAGAACGTTCCTGTGCTGCATGTGTTCCTGTGCTCATGTACCACAGTGAGCCAGTCACAAGCAAAGGTCCAAAGGTTATACTGTAATAGACATCCTCTCTGATTCTGGCCGATCTGAGCAGGCTTTTTACAGTGTAGATTTGGGTACAGAACATTCTCTAATTTGCATGCATAAAAAGCCTGCTTGGATTGGCTGAGTTAGAAAGGCTGTCCGAGCAGCCTTGCAGTGATTGGTGCAGGATTGAGTTGGAAAATTCGTTTTGTGGCAATATTCAGACAATTTTTGTTTAGCTGCATGTTGAAACATTTTTCAGGATATACTCGGCGTATAAGACAACCCCAATTTTCGGTTGATTTTTTTTGTTTCAAAAGTCATCTTATATGCCGGAAAATACAGTAGATTATGAGACCTACTTTGGAGAAAGAACAAATAGCCTAAAACCTTGCCATTATTTTGTGTGTGTTTTTGGTTTTGGTTTTTGGCCACACCCAGTTGCCCTCAGGGGTTACTCAGTGCTCAGAAATCACTCCTGTCTGGGGGACCACATGGGATGCCGGGGATCAAACCCAATCAGTTTCAAGTCAGTTCCAAGTCAGCTGTGTGAAAGGCAAATGCCCTGCTAGCACTCTGGCCACAACCTTACCACTATTATAATGTACTATGATTTAAAAAATCTGTATATAGCCAAATCTGAAAATTTATAAGATACAAACCATGTATTTTTAACATGTTTTCTTAGAAACATAATTTACACATAATGACTTCCTTTATTTTAGGTATACAGTTCATTAAATCTAGTTAACTTATTGTTATTCATTCTTTTCTCTAATCCTAAAATGTCTGTGTGGTGTATGTAATTTCTTTTTTTTTTTTTTTAAATCACAGGATGCTTTCTTTATTCTGGGTTTTCTTTTAAATGCATTACCTGTTCACTCTTCCCTTTTAATAAAATGTCTTTGTTAAAAAAAAAAAATTCCCTGTGTCTCTGGGTAAGTCCATCTTACCTCTCAGCCTCCAGTTCCCAGCAATCACTGTACTGCTTCTACATCATAATTTTGCTTTTCATGCAGCTTCCTATCCTAGGAATCAAAAGTTATCAAACCTTCATTTTAAAACATCTCTTTTTTCAAATGCAGGAAGATTGACTGTGTTGTTCTATGAACTTTGTTTTCTGTTTCTGTATTTGCCACTGTATGCATTTGTATTTGAGGCCTAAATGCCAGCCATGTGCCCAGCAGGACTTAAATGAGAAGGTTTTGTAAAACCAGAAGTGAGGGCTCACTTCCTCTGTGAGGCGTGACTACCCTCTCTCTGCTCACTTCCTCACCCCGTACAGGGGTGCTTTCCTGCTTGTTCTAGTGGTTATCTTGAGGTTAGTATTTTTTTTTCTTCTCACTTATTACTTCAAAACCACTTCTGCTCTTAAAAATTTTGTAACCTTCCCCTGGGCTTCCTGTAGTCGCCATTTTCTCTCCTCTAACAACCCGCGGAATAACTATCTTTTAAAGGTATGTTCATGAGAGCAATTTATGATTATTTCAATAGGATTAGGTGTTTAGGCCAGGGAACTGAAATTATGCCTCTGAAAAATGTTTATCTCACCTTTTATTGCAAGAAAAATTTTAAAATAAAAATCTAATTGTGACTCACCCGGTAACTTACTAAAATATTCTTCATATTTGTACTTTGTTTTAGAACTACTGATCAGAGTAAAAGCACATCAAGTGAATATAGTCACATGTTTGGCAATAGTAAAGGAACTCTAAAGATCAACTTAACTTCTAAAAAATTTAAGTTAGTACAAATATATGTCATTGAAACCCAAAACATTATATATATATATATATATATATATATATATATATATATATATATATATATGTCATTGAAAACCAAGAAAATATTTTAAATGGTAGGATCAAATTGTGTTCTCTATATAGAATTCAGTTAGAAGTGGCTGGTGTACTTTTGTATTTTAAGTAAAGTGTGTGTTGGAGGATTGGTGGCAAGGAGTTTGCTACTTGTCTTTTGCTTTTGTGCATGAATAAGGCAGGCCTTGGCAGCAACTGTGTTGAGAAATAGCGTGCACATCATATTTATGAGAATTTAAGGAAGTTCTGCTAACAGTGCTTAACCCTGTCTTTTACAGTCTGACTTTTACTTTCATGGTGCAGTCTTAAATTTTTTTAGGAAAGACATTTTTAACTTATAAAAAAAACCCTTGGGAAAAGTCACAAAGAAAAACCATTGCATCATACTTGCAGGTATTCTAGTTACACTGCCTCAGGAGGTTTTGTTGAGTGTGTTTTTAATGAATTAAAGAGCTAGGAGGTCAATCTAACATATGATTTAACTACCCATTTTCTTAGAGACAGCAAACGTAATTAAAATGATTCACCTTTATATAGGATGGTGGAGGGATGTCAACACTGGTGGTGGGAATGGCCCTAATTCACTGTCACAATATGCCTGAAATACACCTATGAAAGACTTTTAATTCACAGTGGTCTCAATTTGTGAATTTTAAAATGTTTTAATTAAAAAAATTTAAATACATAGAATAAAAAAGATTCATCTTTAAACTGTGTTAGCCCCTGGTTGTTCCAATTTAGTTTGTAGAACATCTTTTCCCAGTCTTTGCCCAACTTGAGCACAGATTCTTGCCTTGACTCTTCTTATTAACTACTTAAAGTTCAACTGGCCCGAGCAAGCCATGAGGTGAGCTTTTAATTTCCCCACTTTTTTTTTTTTTAAACACTTGGCCTGCTTTGGAAATCTCTTCATCTGCTTGTTGTCCTGTAATGTTAGAATGAAGTGATCTCTCCACTCATCTTACTTCTAGAAATTTCCTTCAACAGAAATCATCAACATATACAATAATTTTCAATTTTCTTTTTCCTTTAAAAAAAAGTCTCTCATAGAAAGGTAACGACCATTTTCAGTAAGATTATTTCTGGCTGGTCTCAGGTAAATTGGTGGAGGAAAAAAAAGAACAGAACTAAATATCCAAGTCAAAGTCAACAACAATAAAATTAAGAGATCTAAACTTAAAAAAAAAGATTCATTTCTGGTAAGGCAGAAGAGTACTTTATACTAAGCCTTGCACCTTAAAGAAACAGTTTTTACAAGCTTACCTTAGAACCGAATCTATAGCATAGCAGTAGGGCATTTGCTTTGCATGCAGCTGACCTAAGATTGACCGGGGTTCGATCCCTGGCATCCCATATGGTCCTCCAAGCCTGCCAGGAGCGATTTCTAAATACAAAGCCAGGAGTATCCCCTAAGCACCATCAGTTGTGGTCAAAAAAACAAAAACTAACAAAAAATCTTATCTTAAATGTTTCCCATTGACTCAGATTCCAGTTGATTTTTGGTTGCATATTGGGGGACAGCTGAAAAATAAGACTTAAGTGCACTCTGACCTATGTCTCACATATTTTATACAGTTACTGTTTCAACAACCCTGCACTGAAGACCATGAAATTGTTCAAATTTTTTTGATATTCAGTTGATACCAAGTTATTTTAAACCCAGTAATTAGACTGTTACTTTGTCAGAAAGTTGGAATCTTAAAATATCTGGGGTGAAAAATATATGCCACTTATTAGGTAGATATTTGGGCATATCACATTATTTTTGTGGAATCCTCAATTTCCTAATATGCAATATTAAAATAAAAATGTCACCCACATTTTAATTGATGTAGAATTGCTTCATGGGTGCTATGTACATACTGGCTAATGTTTTGGTCTGTCTGCTTTGTACTGTGGCGATATTGTAGGAGATTAAAAGAAGATAGGCAGGAGAAAGTTCAATTCTGATGGACTTTGTCATTTATGTAGAGAATTGATTACATAGGGAAGTTGAACAGTCAGTATTAGAAATATCATGACAGGAAAGAAAGATCATGATATTATGGGAGCCAATGACCCAACAAGGAGAAAATAAAAAGACTTTAAGGAAAATTCTGAGCCTTTGATGCATGTTGGAGTCAACATTTGGAAACATGCCTTTTCCCAGGTTCTTCCTAGAATTCAGTTGCATCAGCGTTCCCTGGTTGGGAGTGGACCCAGCATCAGTATTTTAAAGTTCCTGGAAAGGGCAGAGGAGAGAGTTCTACAGGCAGCAGTATATATTTTGCATGAGGCAACCTCAGGTTTGATTCCCAGAATCTCAAGGTTCTTTGAGCACCACTTAGCACCACCACTAGATGTGACACCCTTTATTAAAACAAAACAAGATAAAAGTTCCTTGGAAATTTGACATGTGGTGGGTGATTTAAAGAGCACCCATAGTCAACAGTTTTTGGAACTGAAGATAATATCTATAGAACTGAGCTTACAGGAGAAGTGGGGCATTGGGAAGAACTCTTGGGAAACCAGTGGAGAGAAGTGGGTTCTCTGGGGATGGGTGTGGTATGGAATGATGTATTTATAAAATGTGTGATTAACAGTATTGTAAATCCCAATACCTCAATAAAATGGTTTGTTTGTTTTTAAATAAATATGCACAGATAGAAGTATTCTAACTAGGAAGAGCATAAAGAAAGACTTTTTTCTTTTCTTTTTTTTTTTTTTTTTTTTGATTTTTGGGCCACACCCTGCGGTGCTCAGGGGTTACTCCTGGCTGTCTGCTCAGAAATAGCTCCTGGCAGGCATGGGGGACCATATGGGACACCGGGATTTGAACCAATCACCTTAGGTCCTGGATCAGCTGCTTGCTAGGCAGACGCCGCTGCGCTATCTCTCCAGGCCCAAGAAAGACTATTTCTTTTGCTATCTTGCTTGCTCTAAATTTTGATGTGAAGCAAGGACCATTTGCTAGTCCTTTGAATATGTAGAGAAGTATAGTGACTTCTTATAAAAATCTGGTAAATCAATGAGAGGAAAGTTCTGATGACTTTTGTTTGATTTTATTGCTTTTTAGTTCAGTATAAATATTAGCAGTGATGATGGTGAATACATGCATTTTCATTTTGTTTTGTTCTATTTTGGGGCCACATCCAGCAATGCTCAGGGGATACCTCTGGTTCTGCACTCAGAAATCACTTCTGGTGGTGCTCAGGGGGCCATATGGCAGCATGCAAGGCAAGCACCCTACTCACTGTACTATCGCTATGGCTCCTACATGCATTTTCAAAGGGATAAAATATTTCGCATATTTGGAGGGATGGTCCTTCTAAGTGATACTTAGGTAGGGCCACTTCCAGATTTTCTCGGCCATTCAGGCTATACAAGATACAATTCAGACCTGAAGTGCTGAGGAACACAAGCAGTTCTTATGACCTCCAGGGATACACATGGAGGGCATACCCAGGGAGAGCATATGGCTTTGGGGATTAGTTGGGTGCATGCAAGGAATGTTTATTTTTTTTTAATTACTTTAAGCACTATGGCTACAAAATTATTCATGATTGATTTTCAGTCATGCAATGTATACAACGAGTCACCAATGTACATTTCCACCACCAATGCCTCCAGATTCCTTCCCTCCTTTTTACTCTCATTTTACTCTCTCTCTCTCTCTCTCTCTCTCTCTTTCATTTTATTCCTGTTAGACAATATGGTTTACACTATTTTAAGGAAGGTGTAAAATATGTATCACCTCCTTTCACCACCCAATTCTTGTCCAGAGTGATTGGTTCCAACTATCATTATCATAGTGAATCCTTTTCTACCTTAACTGAACAACTTCACTGTTTGTAGCAAGCATCCTACCAATGACTGGTCCTCTGGATACTATTACCATACTGTCTTTTATTTATCTCGTATCTCACAAATGAGATTATTCTATATCTATCCCTCTCCCTCTAATTCATTTCACTTAGCATAAGATGCTCTGTATCCATGTATAAGCAAATTTCATGACTTCATTTTTCTTAACAGCAGTGTAGTATTTCACTGTGTAGATGTATCACAGTTTCTTTAGCCATTCAGTCTGTCTTCTGGCACTTGGGTTATTTTCAGATTCAGGCTATTGTAAATAGTGCCGCAACAAAAATAGGAATACAGAGGTCTTCATGCATGGAATTTTTGGGTACCTAGAGTATATTTCTAGGAGTGGTATTTCTGGATCATATGGAATCTCAAGTTCTAGTTTTTTGAGGAATATTCTTATTGTTTTCAAAAAAAGATGGGATCAGTCAACATTTCTCAGCAGTGAATGGGAGCCCTTTTCTTTCACCAGCACTGATTGTTCTTGCTCCTTGTAATGTGTACCAGTCTCTGTGGTGTGAGATGATAGATTTGCATCTCTCTGATGATTAGTGATGTGGAGTTTTTTTCATGTGCTTTTTGTTTATCTGCGTTTCTTCTAAGAAAATGTCTTTTTATTTCTTCTCCCATTTTTGGATGGGGTTAGGTGTTTGTTTTCTTGTAAAGTTCTATCGGTGCCTTGTATGTCTTAGATATTAACTCATTATCTGATAGGTATTGGGTAATTCATTTCTCCCATTCTATGGGTAGTCTTTGTGTCCTTGTCACTGTTTCCCTTTGAGGTGCAGAAGCTTCTCAGTTTAATGTAGTCCCATTTGTTTATCTTCGTTTCTACTTGCTTGCCCAGTGGTGTTTCATTCTTAAATATACCTTTAGCTTCAGTGTCATGAAGTATTCTGCCTACATTTTCCTCTGTGTACCTATGGTTCCAAGTTTGATATCAAGGCCAAGGCTTTTGATCCATTTTGATTTAACCTTTGTGCATGGTAGTAAAGAGAGATCTGAGTTCACTTTTTTGCATGTGATTGGCCAGTTTTCCCAACACCACATGTTGCAGTAAGTGGCTTTCCATGCTCCACTTTGTATTTCTTGCCCCTTTATCAAAAACTAATTGATCATATACCTGGGGGTCAGTCTCAGAATATTTAAGTTGATTGATTGATTCCCTCAGATCCCATTGATCTGAGGATCAGACTTTATTCCAATACCATGCTGTTTCAATGGCTACTACTTTATTATACAATTTAAAGTTGAAAGAAGTGTTGCCTCCCATCTTCTTTTTCCCAAGGATTGCTTTAGCTCTTCATGGCCATTGATTGTTCCATATGAATTTCAATATTGCTTGATCCACTTATTTTAAAATTTTCATGGGTATTCTTATAGAGATTGCATTAAATCTGTGCTATAGGAAATATTACCATTTTAATGATTTTAATTCTCCCAATCTATGAGCAGGGTATATGTTTCCATTTCCTTGTGTCCTCTTTTATTTCTTGAAGGAATGTTTTGTAGTTTTCTTTGTATAGGTCTTTTGCCTCTTTAGTTAAGGTACTTGATTTTCTGAGGTGTAGTTGTGAATGAATTTTTAATATCTCTTTCTTTTATTTTATTATTTGTATATAGAAAAAACATGGATTTTTGTGTATTCATCTTATAGCCTTCCAGTTTACTATACAAATATATTGTTTCTGGAAGCTTTTTTGTAGAGTCTAGGATTTTCTGAATATAGTATGCTATCTGCAAAGACTAAGAACTTGACCTCTTTTGTAAGGTGAACCTAGCTAAACCCCTAAACAAAGATGTTTCTCGACTTCCTCTTCCTTGTAACCTCTTCCTTTGATATGTAAAAGCCCAGGATTATAAGACCTTCCCACACTCTGGTGGGTTTGGTTCTGTATGATAAGGAAAGAGTTGTGTTGGCTTGGGGCTCAGCAGAGAAAGCACATGGTAGAGAGAGGCCATGAAGTAAAAGCAGACTGACTTCATGAATCTTTAACTCACTGGCTTGGTATTATTTCTCCAGTGCTACCTTGCTTCATCAGACCCAGCTGTGTGAGGTTTAGAAACATGATGTCTGGGGAGGTCTCACCAACTCGTGGATATTCTTATTTTTCACTCTTCCTTTCCTATCTGAATGCCCTTGATATCTTTTTTCTTGCCTAATTGGTATGGCAAGTACTTCCATATTATATTGAATAGACATGGCAAGCTGGGGCAACTTTGACTTGTACCATATCTTAGAGGAACAGCTCTTTTAGTTTCCCCCATTGAGTATGATGTTTGATGTGGGCTTGTAGTAAATGACTTTGACTGTATAGAGGAAAGTTCCTTCAGTTCTGATCTTGTGGAGCTGTTTTTTTGTTTTTTGTTTTAGTTTTATGTTTTGGTTTTTGGGCCAGACCTGGTAACGCTCAGGGGTTACTCCTGGCTATACACTGGCTATACACTCAGAAATCGCTCCTGGTTTGGGGGACCATATGGGACGCCACCGAGGGATCAAACCACAGTCTGTCCTAGGTCAACCCCGTGCAAGGCAAATGCCCTACTGCTGTGCCATTGCTTCAGCCCCAAGATTTTTTTTTTATTCTGAGTGGATGCTGGACTCTGTCAAATGCTTTCTCTGCATTTATTTATATGATCATCTGCTTTTATGTTTTATGGTGTATTCTATTGATTAACTTAAATGTGTTAAACCATACTTGCATCTGTGAGATGAATTTCTACTTGGTCATGGTAGCTGTATGACCTTCTTGATGAGCTATTGGATTCTATTTGCTATTTGAATTCTATTTGCTATTCTATTTTGTTGAGAATCTTCACATCTGTGTTCATCAAAGATATTGGCCTATAATTCTCTCTTATTTGTGGTGTCTCTTCTGCTTTTGGATCAAGCTTTTTTTTTTGGGGGGGGTCACATCCAGCTGTGCTCAGGGATTACTCCTAGCTCTGTGCTCTGAATGCACTCAGGGGTTACTCCTGGCTCTGTGCTCAGAAATTGATTGCTCCTGGCAGGCACAGGGGACCAGATGGGATGTCAGGACTAGAACCACAGTCAGTTCAAATCGGCTGCGTGCTAGGCAAACACCCTACCATTGTGCTATTGTTCCAGCCCCAGTAATAGTAGCTTTATAGAAAATATGTTTTTGGTTCTTGAGTGCTCAGGAGTTAATCCTGGCTCTGGACTCAAGGATCACTGATGACAGTGCTTGGGGGATTATATGGATTGCCAAGGAACAAATCCAGGTGAACAGCATCAAGTTAATGCCGTAACCACTGTGGTATCTCTCTGGCCCCCATAGAAACTATTTGCGAGTGTTTTGGGAGTTTTTTTTGTTTTTGTTCGTTTGTTTGTTTTTCAGTTTCCTGGAAGATCTTGAAAAGGATTGGCAGTAGGTCCTCTTTAAAAGTTTGAAAGTATTTATTAGTTAATCCAATTTCCTGGGCTTTTGTTTTGGGGAAGCCTTTTGATTACCATTTCAATTATGATAGGTCTGTTCAGGTATTCCTGATCATCTTGATTCAATCTTGGGATGTAATAGGAGTCCAATAATTTATCCTTTTCTCCCAAGTTCTCTTGTTTTGTGACATTGAGCTTCTCCAAGTAATCTCTGATTACCCTTTAATTTCTGTAGTATCTGTTGTGACATCCCTTTTTTTAATTTTGATAAATTAAATTTATCTCTTTCTTTGTGAAAGAAAAATGGTTTATCAATCTTGTTATTTTTTAAACCAACTCTTGCTTTCACTGATTTTTTGGGATTATTTTTGGTATATCTCATTAATTAATTTCTGCTCTAGTTTTCTGGGAATGAAAAGCCATGTATATACACTAAGCCACTCTTTTCCATTTCCTCCTTCAAAGCTACTGTATCTTTGTTAAGCTTTAGTCTAGTTAATCTATCTAGGGATGACAGGGTGGTTTTGAAGATTACCATACTTTTGTATTTCTATTGATGTTTTTCTTCAAGTTTACTAGTAGTTGTTTTACTAGCCCAGGGGTGGCAAACAAGTTCGACACAAAGAGCCAAAATTTTAAACTGTGAGAGTCAGAGAGCCACACCACGCAGTGACCTGCCAAAACAAACACTCACACAAAAGCATATCATTTAACAATAATATATTAAACACATATTGCATTTTACCATTTTGAGTGAGGGTAAAAATCCTGTTTGCCACACCTGTACTAGCCCCTCATTTGGTGCATATATGTTTAGGAGTGTGATTTCTTCCTGATGTGCACATCATTTGATTATTAAAAATGACCATTTCTGTCTGTTCTAAGCTTTTTAAGCCTGATATTTGTGTCATCTGATATTAGTTTGGCCACTCCAGTAATTTTAAGGGAGTTGTTTGCTTGAAGGATTGTCCTTCAACCTTTGACTTTGGGTCTGTGCTTGCTCACATATTCAGATGCGTGTCTTGTAGACAGCAAATTTGTTGGACTCAATTTTCTGATCCATTTTACCATTCTGTGTCTCCTAATTGGTGCATGTAGTCTACTGACGTTGAGAGAGATTATTGTCATGAGATTTTGTGTCATCTTTTTGTAGAATAATGGTGTGTTTGTTGGGTTTGCCTTGCCTTAAAGTAGACCTTTCAGTTCTTCTTTTAAGGTTAGTTTTGAGTCTAATGTTCATGAGCTGTTGTTTATCTGTGAGTCTGTGTATCCTTCCTTCAAACCTGAATGAAAGTCCGACTGGGTGAAGTATTCTTGGTGAGTTATTTCATTGAGTTTTTTTTTTTTACTATATCCCATTATTGCCTTCGGGCCAGAAGGGTTTCTTGTGATAAATCTACTCTCAATCTTAAGGATGCTTCTTTGTACGTAGTTTCACTCTTTGATCTTGCTGCTTTCAGTATTCTATCTCTATTTATGGTTTTCATCATTGTGTCTAGGATGTACCTTGGGGTCCTTTGATTTGGGTCTCTTTTAGATGGTACTTCTAGGTTGTACAGAATGTAGGTGCATATACTCTTCAGCTCTGGGAATTTCTCATCTATGATTTCCTTGACTTTTGATTCTTCATGGGGATTTTCTTCCTGGATCTGGGACTCCAATGATTCTTATGTTGTTTCTATTGATTTATTCCAGAGTTCTATTGTCATCTGTTTGCTTATTTTGAGTATTTTTCCATCATCTGTTTGTTTATTTTAAGGCTCTTTTCCATCTTCTTCTTGTATTGAGGTGTTATGCAGCTTATCTTCCAGTTCATGGATTCTGTCCTTCCCAATTGTTACTCTGCTGGTGTGGCTTTCCAGTGAGTTTTTTTTATATCATTGTGTTTCAGTTCTATCATTTCTGTTTGAAGTTTTCTCATTTCTATTCTCATATCCTCTTCCATCTTGTTGCATGTCCATTCCATGGTTTCTTTGAGTTCTTTGAACATCTTCAACATTTTCTCTCTACAGTCCTTATCAAAAAAGCTTTAATGGTGGCTGGTACTTATCAGAACTACCATCTTCATTTACTAAATATGTGGGGTTCTGTGTTATTTAGCCATTGTAACCTTTTCAATGTGGTAGTGTTTCTTAGATGTTGTGTTGGGACTTATTAACTGGAAGAAATGTGCAGCCATATGATGAAGTGTGCTCTTCTAATGGTATGCTGGTACCATCCCATTTACCTTGAAGCCAGATCCTCTTGCTGTGCACTGGTCCTTCAAGGAATATTTCTTAACCTTTGTACTTTCTCCCCAGTCCACATTTTAACTTGAGTATGAAGAAGATCCATAATTTTTTTTTTTTTTTGGTTTTTGGGCCACACCCGGTGATGCTCAGGGGTTACTCCTAACTATGCGCTCAGAAGTCGCTCCTGGCTTGGGGAACCATATGGGACACCGGGGGATCGAACCGCAGTCCATCCAAGGCTAGCGCAGGCAAGGCAGGCACCTTACCTCTAGCGCCACCACCCGGCCCCAAGATCCATAATTATTAGTTGTTTTTTCCAAACATGCTGATAAATTTGCCCTATTTTTTTAAATTTTTTTTGACATTCAGAGTCCTTTGTATTCTATATAGAATCACTTGCATGGAAACTGTCAGTGGCCTTGACATTTTCCATCTTCTCTTTGATTTTTATAAGTGGCCAGAACACTTTCTGCCCTCATCCAGCCTGCCTCCAGTATATTTTTGTACAGATTCTAGCATCTTTATGAAAATCAAAGTGTAAAATGCTAAAACTGTATTTGGGTTCTACAAAGCAGAAGGGTGATAAAGCATAGCAGAGGAAAGGGGTAGAGATCTATCCTGTAAGGTATAAAGGCAGATTTCTATGAGATACTGTATATAACCTGATCAAAATGGTGACCTATATTTTTTAGAAAGGGAAATGTCTTATTTTGAAAAAAAATTAAGAAAAGTTTCAAAGTGGAATGGAATAAATTAACTAGACCATAATGTCTCTGGCTGAAGGAAAACCACATCCTGGATATGTACCAGAACACCATGGTTACCTGACATGTTTGTATATAACATTTGTTGAAAAGAAGTCTAATACTTTAGGAAAGCTTCGGATTTGTTATGCTTTTAAATTTCTGCACCAGAAAAGCAGGCTTTTTCTTTGACCACATGGGATGGTACCTTGTTCCGCCCATTTTGACCCTGCTAGCATCCGACATTAACCAAGTCCTTTTTCCATCTTAAAGCATCTCAGTTCAGGAGTTGAGACTATGATTGCTCAGTTCTTATAGTCCCCTGTGTGCTTTCCTGTCTCTACCATCACCAGGAACTTGAGGAGGGAAAGGAGAGAGAACAAACCATATGCACACTCTTAAATCTTGTTTCTTTTCTTTCAAAAGTTCCTTCTCTCCAATTCAGAACCTTCACCTCTAGTTTGGTGGTTGGTTTCAGAGCTAAGAAAATCAACTTTTGTCCTTTGACTCTGTTCTTGCTTCATATCAAGGCAATATAAATCAGGAATCTAATTTGCTGGAGTTGAAATGATAGTAAAGTTGGTAGGGCACTTGTTTTGCACACAGCTGGCTTTAATTCAGTCTCCAACACTGCACATGGTTTCTTGAGTCCTGCCGGCAGTGTTGACCCCTGAATACAGAGTCTTGAGTAAACTCTGAGCACCAATGGAGACAGAAGTAAACACTGCCTCTTTGGATTGATGACCCAGTAGTAATTTGCCATGTGTGAACCTCAGAAAGCTGTTTATATTAGTATTAATACTACTAATTGTAATAGTATTCATGTAATCTCTCTGTGATTCCCTTACTTTCCTAAAGCAGTGATTTCTAAGTCTTTGCATTTCATTATCTTACCACATAAAGGGGAAAAATTAAATTATCTTCTACTTCTATTATTTTTTTAATTTTTTGTTGTTGTTGTTGTTGTCATTATGAATTTGGCTACACCCAGCAATGCTTAGGGGTTACTCCTAGTTCTGCACTCAGAAACCATTCTTGACCATATGGGATACAAGGGTTCGAAATGGGTCCATCCTGGGCAAACGCCCTACTGCAGTGCTATTACTCCTGTTCCCATTAATTCTTTTATCTCCTTCTTCCACTGTGGCAGAATATAGTAGAAGGAAAAAGAACAGCAATTAAAAAAAAAAACATGAAAAATAAGCAAAAACTAGTTCTTTTAAAGCAAACATATTTAACCATCCTCAGAGAAATCAGGCCAAGTTGTTCATAGTTTGTTGGTTTAAGTGCAACCCAGAGGATAGGTTCTCCCAGTCTGTACCTAGCAGCATTTGGAAATCATGGCCTTGGAGTGTTTTAGCCACCCAGTTTATTTCACTATGGGCTGTGATTATACACAAAGTAATTTCAGGCACTAGCATATAGGTCCTAGAAATACTGTGTACCTGTATACTCAGAAGGAGTGTTTTGTTAGTCAACGTTTCTGGGAAATTATCACATTTGCAACTTTACTCTATTTGAATAAACATGGCCTCAGAGAGCTTTTGCAGAAGAAATTAAAAAAATCCAGCAGTCTTGTGATCTCATTTTGGATCTCCTTAGGATTCCTCAGCAAGAGGCAATTAAGCAGAGAAAAAATTTTGCCTTGGGGTATGATTTTAATTACTCATCTCATGTTCCAACTTGACTTTCCATGCTGCCTCTCTTTTCCTTTGCATATCACGGCTGCTCTCTCTGACAGCTTCACTTCATGGCTGTTCTCTAAGAGTGAAACACTTACTGCATGGGAAAGGACAGCCAGGCAAAGCGCTATGCTTAGCGCTTCTGCCTGTAAACTGTGTGGGAACCCCCTTTTTCTTTTTTCCTACCCCTCAGCCTCAGTTTTATGACCCAGTGGAACCTGTGGACATTGAAGGACTGCTCATGACACACTTGAACAACTTGGATGTGGAGCTCGCTCAGGAACTAGGTGGTTTCACTGAAGACGATTTGGATGTGGTCTTCACACCCAAGGAATGTCGGACGTTGCAGCCCTCTTTGCCGGAGGAAGGGTAAATTGTTTTCTTAAAATATATTAATGGATTTGGGAGAGATGGGGAGATGTCTAAGCTGGAGTACAGGCTTTACTCTCAGGAGCCTGTGTTCAATCCCCTACCTGCCTTCATGTCCCTTGAGCACCTTTGAGAGTAATCACTGAACGCCAGAGAGGACAGTCGAACTATATCCCTGGAAAACTAGATGCGTTTGGTGACTGGAAAGATAGATAGTACAGTGGATAGGACTCTTGTTTTCATGCAGCAGAATCAGTTTCTTTTTTGGTTGTATTTTTTGTTTGTTTGTTTGTTTGTTTTTGGATCACACTCAGCAGCGCTCAGGGGTCACTCCTGGCTCCACGCTCAGAAATCGCTCCTGGTAGGCTCAGGGGACCATATGGGATGTTGGGATTCGAACCACCGTCCTTCTGCATGAAAGGCAAATGCCTTACCTCTGTGCTATCTCTCCAGCCCCCCCAGCTGAACCAGTTTCAATCCTCTGTATCTCCTATAGTCCCCTGAGTCCTCCAGGAGTGATCTGAGTGCTGAGTCAGGAGTAAGCTCTGAGTCTCACTGGGTGTGTCTCATAATACAAGAGCAAAAACAAACAAAAGTAGTTGGGGTTTGTAACTACCATGTGTATTTTCAGTAAGGGTGGAAAATACCATACTAGTAGACTTCCTTTTAAAAGAACGTTACTTTTGGGACATTGGCGATGGGAATGTTGCACTGGTGATGGGTGGTGTTCTTTACATGAAGGAAACCCAAACAACCCAATCATGTGTGTAATCAAGGTGTTTAAATAAAAAATATATTAAAAAAAAAGAAAAAAAAGATGCAAAGAAAAAGTAGATAGTATTACACCTACACATAGGTGATTTTTAGACTGGTTTGACAAGGAGTTCTAAGGAGCCCTGAAGGAACAAACTGGTCAAAGAGATGCAGATGCTGTAAGATAAAATGTAAGTGGAGCCAGACTACCTGGCTATCAATTCTGTGACTAAGGGTGAGTAAAGTCTCACTTGTTATAATCCAACCCCAAGAGAAATGGTCTGAAGCAGGGTCCCTTAAGAATTAATAAACCAAGACAGTCATATGGAGAGTAATAGGGAATGAGGGGGTTTCCATCTTCAAGGACCAAGAACACACCAAACTGACCTTCCCTAGCAAACTTTATTGAATAGGCTCAGTCCACACTCCTGGAGAAGGGACAGACATTATTAACAGACAAAAGTTTCTATCTCATGCTAATCAAGATGAGGTGGGTCTTAACATTCAAAGGAGGTGGATGAAGGGAAGAGGAAGCTAGAGCAGTCTTTGTTTTGGGTAAAGCAGGTGTGTGATCTCTGTGTAAACAGTGAGTCACATGACCTTACAAAGCTTCAGTATCTCAATTTGTACAACTGTCAAGATTTTTCATCATCATCATTGAAATGCCTTCATACAATAGGATTTTAATGGTTCCTATGTAATAAATTGAGTCTAATCACAAATTTAATCCAAATTCATGTACTCTCTAATACGTGATGCAGTTCAGATTCATTGAGCATCTAGTGTTGGGCACTGGCATTCACAGATGAGTATGGCAAAGTTTCTCTCATTGGAGAAGGTCTTGCCAAATAGAGGATAATGGGGGAAGTTCAAGTGAATAATCTTCAACCAAGTGGAATTACAATCACATGAAGCTCCTGGTTATTTCCATGGTATTACTTGCACTTTCTCTGAGGGTTTAGAATAACTTTCTGTTTGCATTTATTTTCAAAACAAAACTCAGACACATACAGAGGATTCTCCTAATTTTTTAACCTTTCCATCTTCCCCCAAAAGTTCTGGAACAGAACTCATGATAGATATCTTCCGTGGGATATTCTCTGATATTCTCATTCTATTAGGTTTTGATTTTATCATTGCTTAAAGAAGACTGGGTGGCAGTGCTATGTCATTATTACAGTCCTTTCCGATCCTGTGCTTAGTGCTAACATTTTAAAAAACCTTCCTTTAAAATGCTAGTTTAGTGCTACATTTTAAAAATCACAGAAAACAAAAGTACTGTGTGATTCTTTGAAAAGATTTTCAGCTCTTCATTTTTTTAGGTTATAAGCATAATGACCATTATTTTTGCCTATGGTAAAAAAAACTCATTTCTTTGCCTCAAATTTGTTTAATTATTAAGTAAGGTCTCATTCTTGTGAAAACTTGTTTAAAAAACAATAAACAATAAATGTAGTGTAAGCATGTTTTAAAATTTTGAACTTTGATATGAGAGATACCTTTCACCTTGTATTTGTTTTTGTTTTGTTGTTGTTTTATTTAGGGGCCACACACATCTGTGCTCAGGACTTACTCCTGACTCTGCTCTGGGATCTCTCCTGGCAGTGCTTGGGAGACTTTATATGGTACTAAGTAATATATATATATATATATTATAGTATATATACTAAGTAATATTACATATATACATATATATGTATATATATGTATATATATTACTTAGTATCATATGTGTGTATAGACATATATATATATATATATATACATACTCTATATAGTACTAAGTACTATATATAGCTTGCCTGAAAAGCAAGCTCCTTAACCCCTGTACTATCTGGCCGATGATCAGTAGTGCACTTACCTTGTCCACTGCTAATCTGGGTTAGATCCTGGCCTCCCACATGGTCCTTCCAATCCCACCAGGAGAGTCCTCTAAGGAGCAGAGCCACGAGTAAGCCCTGAGCACAGCCAGGTATAACTCAAATACCAAAAATTAATAAAGAAAAGAAAGAAAATCCACAAAGAAAATGTCAACTTGTTTGTCTCATCAATTAAAAAAGTTTATTACCTGAGGAATACTTCAGTCACTTGAACTGAGCACCCTTTGAATTTTTCATTCAACATAGATGTGAAATCATGCTATTTTTTTTTATTAGGATAGGGATTGTTTTTATCAGGAAACAAATTAACATATTTGTTTAATGTTCTTTCTCATTAGGGTTGAACTGGACCCTCATGTCAGGGACTGTGTTCAGACCTATGTTCGTGAGTGGCTAATCGTGAACCAGAAGTAAGTTAATTTTTTTCTCCTTACATATATATTTATTATATCTATGTCTACTTTTAATTAATAGACTTTTTAAGAGAAGTTTTAGGCTTACCAAAAATATTGAGTCAAAAGTATTGAGAGTTCTCTTATAGTTTCTGAATGTCCAATATTTCCTTTTCCCAATTAGTAACATCTTAGTTTTTGTCTGTTCTATGCATATCCCAGAATGTGAATATTGATTTGGGGTTATAAATAAATTTTAGCAAGTTGGCACATTTGCAGCTATAAAATCCTTTTTTTTTTTTTTTTTTTTTTGGTTTTTGGGCCACACCCTGTGACGCTCAGGGGTTACTCCTGGCTATGCGCTCAGAAGTTGCTCCTGGCTTCTTGGGGGACCATATGGGACGCCGGGGGATCGAACCGCGGTCCGTCCTAGGCTAGCGCAGGCAAGGCAGGCACCTTACCTCCAGCGCCACCGCCCGGCCCCAGCTATAAAATCCTTGAATAATAAGTTTCAGTTGTATCTTATATCACTCTCCTGCTCAACTATCTCCAAAGACAGTGCAGTGTCCACTTGAAACTCCACCTGTTCATCTTCCAAGAACTTAATGTCCCCACCCTATTGAAATATATTTCTCTGAACTCCTAGTCATTTCCTCTTCTCCAAATTTAATTCCTCTTCTGAGTAATATTCCAATCATTTTCTGCCTCTACCATCAGTTTTCTGCTCTTGCTGGCCATACTCTTTATTCTTTCAGCTATCTGCTAAGACCTACCTAAGGTTGATATTCAGGTCAAATTTCATCTTTCCTTTTCCCTTGGTTTGCAACCAGGCAGCTGTTCAGTGTGGGGATTGAAGGACACAATGCTACTGAGGTTCTGTCATGCCAGTGATTCCCCCGGCCACTTCACTGGTGGTAGGGGGCTTCAGAGCACCTTAACTCTACACTAGCTCCCACATTTCTTCTTTTTGTGTGCAGTTTTCTTTGACTTATTTACCCTTTCTTGGATCTTGCTTTGGTGTAGTACCTTTGTTATAACGAATGAGTCAATGTTGTTATATCGTTATTAAGTCCATTGTTTAAATGAGGGTTTCTTTTTATAGTGTGTATTCTAGACGTGACTGATGTTGTATGGCAGGTGCCTGTCACTGTAGTATCATAGAGGACAGTTTCACTTATATAAAAATCCCCGTACTCTACCATATCATCTTTCCCTCATAGCTACTTCTTTTTCTCTATCTCTGTCATTTTATTATGTTCCTCCATTTCCAGAACTAATCATATGTGCTTTTTGGCTGAGTAATATTCTATTGAAAGGATTTTTCCAGTTTATCAATCTACTTAAAAGTAGATTGGAAGGAGAAAGGTACTTTTTAATTTAGTCATTATGAAACTACACACTTATTTATGATTGGGCTTCAGGCATAAATGTTTCTACACTGATCCCTTCACCAGTGTCAACTTCCCTCCACCAATGTCCCATCCCCAGCCTCCACCCATTTGTTTCTCACCAGTCTGCTTCTACAAAGAGATACCTTTTTTTTTTTTTTTTTTTTTTTTGGTTTTTGGGCCACACCCGGTGATGCTCAGGAGTTACTCCTGGCTATGCACTCAGAAGTCGCTCCTGGCTTGGGGGACCATATGGTAAACCGGGGGATCGAACCGCGGTCCATCCAAGGCTAGCGCAGGCAAGGCAGGCACCTTACCTCTAGCGCCACCGCCCGGTTTTTTTAATATAAAGTTTTGTACTATGGTTTACAATAATGTTACTGATAGAGCTTTATACATAACTCTTTATTAAATTTTAGCACCACCTTCTCCTTCTCCAGAAAGGTACATTTTGAACATAAAGAATAGAATTACTCTATTTTGTTTCCATTTCTGTTCCTAAGGAAAAGATTTTATGAGTTGAAACTGCTTCATAGTCAAATTAAATTTATGACAAGAAATAAGTGACTTGCTAATCTCTGAAAGGTCTTTTCCCCCTGGGTTACCAAAATTTATTTTCTGGCATTGTTTTGTTACTTTTGTCTCTGTGCAACTAACCCAAACTTGCATCTCTCCTTGCATCTTCAGTGTATGTATGTAACATACACTGAAATTTATAACCTATTTGTGTGTGTGTGTGTGTATGTGTGTTCATGCGTGTGCTTGTGTGCTGGGGAACTGCTGGGGAGCAGCTCGTGTGCTAGGGAACGGCTGGGGAGCATCTCAGAATCTCCCACTAGAAAAATCAGACAGACTTTCACTGCTTGTTTGATATTCTGACTTTCTTATTTCTTTGTATGCCAGTAAGAATTTATTGCTAGGGCTGGAGAGATAGTACAGCAAGTAGGACCCTTGGCTTGCATGAGGTTGATCTGGGTTCAATCCCTGGCATCCCAGATTGTCCCCTGAGCCTGCCAGGAGTATTTCCTGAGAGCAGACTCAGGAGTACACCCTGAACATTGCCACATATGGTCCCCTGTCTCCCCCCAAAACAAAACCAATCACCAAGCAAGCAAAAAAAAAAAAAAAAAAAAAAAAAAAGAATTAAACTTCTAGGGAATAAATGATGAAAGACTTTGGGAACTGGATTTTATCCAGCTGCTGGAAGAGTGCCATTGGGTTTCCTCTAATTTCTTTAAAAGCAACATCAGTATGCAAACTACTTTAAATAGCTGTGAAGGAGAAAGTATGTCTTTTAAAAAGTAATTAAAAGAAAACTAAATGCTAATCCATCAGCTGTTCTAATGTGAATGGAAAACAGTTTACCAGGCCATCAATAAGATTATGCTTTGCTGGTAATAAATAATAGATTTCAGAACAACTTGTTCTCAAGCCTTTAAATATTATAATCAAAGATATTTTCTGGATACTAAAGTTCTAAATAAAATCTGAGAAGGAAAAATAGACAGAAAGGTTCATTTTTACTACATTTGCTTTAATTTTCCACTTGGGACACTGCACTTTTTTATTCCTAATGTAATTTCCACTAGAATGTTCTTTTTTCCCCTCTATACTGCAGTTAAAAGAACAAAAGTGACTCTTCTAATACAACTCATTATAGAAATTTTAGAGATGATAGAAAAACAGATCCAACAAACCACTTAGTTTCTATATATGGATTAACATCATTAACACTTTATATAGAATTTTTCAGTTGTGTTTATTTAAGTATATATTTCTCTGAACTAAATAAGTTGCAATACTGTTTTGTGCTGTTCCTTTTCCATTTTCACAGTAAGCGATGAGATCTGCTATTAGCTGTTCTTTCAGTTTTTAATCCAGTTTTTAATTCTTAACATATTTATATAAACATGTATTTAAGATTTAGATTTTCAGTACTCTACCAAGTCACAGCAATCTCATCTGAAGGTACACCCTAGTGATATTTTTTCTCTTTGAAATACATCCCTCAAAGAGAATTTCTGTGTTTAATGTCATTTAAAATGACAAAATTGAAAATATTTTTAAGTAATTTGAAAATAATATATTAGAAAGAATTTTAACATGTACATAAATCTTTGAGAATATTGAACATTGTAGGGAAATAGCTCACAAAATAAAGCAAGTGCCTCAGATGCCTGAGGTCCTGGCTATGATTCCTTATGCTGATACTTCTACTCTCTCACAAATAAAAAAAAAAAGAATGAATGAATGTTTATGGTTTTGTTGTTGTGCTGCTGGGGGAAATTGAACCCAGGACCTGCCTACCTGTACCATTCAGTTGTATCCCCAAGTATAAATATTTTATTTTAATAAGTTTCTAATTTTAAAAGAAGTCACTTTTATTTTCCTTTTTATTGGTTATTATACTGAGTGTGTTTTCCCTGCATATTTATTAACTGCATGTAATTTTTCTTTAGTGCTCTTTTAGTCAGAAATTTTGTGTGTGCTGCTTAATATATTTTACATTTTAATTTTGACTGTCTTTAGGACTTCTTTTATTTGTTAAGGATGTACTACTCTTTTTTTTTTTTAAGCTTAACAATTTTATTTAAATTCTCAGTCATTTGAGGATTCTTCATCTATTGTTAAAAGTATGTTGAAATCACCTCTGTAGTGCTGATTTTGCCATTTTCATCTTTCAATTTTATCATATCTTAATTTGCATATTTTAATACCAGAGTGTACTACTCTTACAAATTTTATATGCAGTATATTCATATCCTCCAGAACTATTTGCTAACAACTCTATATTAATAGTTTCCCTTATATTTTAAAATTTTTGCCATCTTATTTAACTTTTCATTTACAAACCTAAATATTATTTATTAGGAAGCTTGGATTAAAAATTTTAACTTAAGGGGGCCAGAGTGATAGTACAGCAGTAGGGCGTCTGTTTGCCTTGCATACGGCCAATCCAGGATAGACCTTGGTTTGATCCCCAGCATCCCATATGGTCCCCCAAGCCAGAAGCGATTTCTGAGCACATAGTCAGGAGTAACCACTGAGCATCACCGGGTGTGACCCCCTCCAAAAAAAAAAAACAAAAATTTTAACTCGAACTGTTGACCACTTAATTGTTCCTTCTGTTCTCTTGTTTTTTTTTCTCTTTTTATTTTTTTTCTCGTTTTATTTTTCTCTTTTCTGTAAAAATAGGACATCTACATATTTACTCTATAAGCACAACAATATATGTTGGAACTTGATATCTGTCAACATGCTGGCCATAAGATTACCCTGAACCTCTTTCTCTTTATACTTGTGCAATGGACCAGTCCTCCCTAGAAATGAACTAATTGGCAGAGAGAAGTGTGCAGCTTTAATGCATTGTTACTTTCTGGCAGGTTTTGAGCAGTATTTTATTCACAGAGGCAGTTTCTTCTCCCTCACTGTTCTCTCCTTTGGCACTCTAAAACAGATAATTTAGTCATGAAAAATATAGTTCCTCACACATACTATTCTTAGAGATTATTTTATCTTTATGTGTAAAAGCCCCACATGCTGTATTTCCAACCCTGGGTGAGCAGGTCTGAAGTAGGGACACCGTGAAAATTAATAAACCAAGACAGTCATGAGGGAGAAAAGCATGGAGTTTGGGGCTTCTAGCCTTGTGGACTCCTGGCCACCAAACCCAAACCTCTATTTACCAACTCAAATCCCAACTGAAAGGGAAAGACTGGAATGAACAAAAGTACCTGTCAAGCTAATCTAGACTAGGTGGACTTTTACATGTCAAAAAGGATGGGTGAAAAGGAAAGAGGAAGCTGGGGAATCTTATGTTTTGGGTAAAAACAGGGTGTCCCAACACCTGTGGTATATGTAATATTTTATTTGTGAGAACAATTCAATACACTATGACCACAGACCCTTTGTCTCCTAAGCCTAAATATATTTTTAATTGTTTTCTGGAGTTGTTTCCTATAGAAACAATGATGAAAAAAAAAAAAGGCAAGAAAAGCTTTCCTTATCATTGAAATCAGGTAGAATCTGAGTATCTTCATACAAAGCCATTTCAAGGAAGGATAATCCTGATTGCTGGCTGGTTAAGATACTAAGTTAAGTTCAGGGACTGGCAGGAAGGAAGTACAAACATCCTGCCTTTGAGCTCCTCTTCTGGAAGACTCTTTGCAGCACTGTCAGATAAGAGGTTCTCTCCACTTTCGAGAAATAAGCTTTAGGGTGACTCTCCATTTGTTCTGTGACTTGGGGATGCTGACCAGTTAATTAGAAATACCCAAGTCTCCTTGGAATTTATTATACTTTATGTTTTGATTAAATACTGCTTACGGTTTTGAAAGAAATCTGTATAGAAGTATATCATGAGAAAAGCAAATATCATTTCTTGGTATTTTGCTTACTCCTTGTCCTTTCTTTCAACCCACTCTTAACTGCATAGAGGTCATTGTGTGGGTAGTTAGTTCTTTTCATGCCTTTACAAATATATATGTGAACTATCATTATTTTACATAAATATGTGTATATTTATGTCTCTAAAGATATATGTAGACAATACACATATTTTAATGTCATCTTTTAAATAATATTTTTTGCGTCCTTTCATAACAGAAATCATTCCCTTTGTTTGAAAATGCTACCTGGCATTGTCAGACATACTGTTTCCATTTCACAACTAGAAATAATGCTGCAATAAACAGCTCTGGCCATTTGTTTCAGCTACATATGGTGATACTCCCGAAGATAAAAATGAAATCAGTTTGCATTCTGATTGTTGCCAAAATTTTCTCCATAAAAGATGTGTTAACTCATTTCATCACCCTTTCTTTCATATTCAATGCTGCATATAATTATACTAAAATGAACCTTAAATCTCTCAATCTTTTTCTAGTTATAATTTTAAGCTGTATGCTATTACATTTGCTTTCTAATACTGTTTTCCTACCACAGAGTTTTCTTCCTTTATGTATTCTAAAATCCCAATTAAACATGTATTTAGTCTACAATTTAAAATTCCATTCCTAGGTATTCATCTAAACTATATAAAAAGTGCTGTATGCAGAAGTGGAGAGATAGTACATGGGTTGTTAAGGTAAATGCCTTGCATGTAGCCAACCCGTTTTGATCCCTTGTACTATATTATCCACTGAGAACCACAGGATGTGGCCTTGGGGTCCCCCAGAGCAATAGTAGGCAGAGGGTCTGGATAATTCCTAGCACCACAAGGCCTGAGCAGTACTACTTCCTCCTCAATGCTTTACATTAAATCTGGCCTGGCTGATGGAGGGAGGGGATCCATGCCTCCTTGCACTCCTTAGGATCCCCACACTCAAATAAAGACACTTTAAAACTGGACACAAAATATCTATATACAATTATTTTATAGATGTATACACATATAGATAAACAAATACCTAATACAATTATTATCTATGTACAAATATTTGTAGTGATTATAATTGTCAAAAACAACTCAAATAACACTCAGTTGGGTAATGGAAAATTCCTGAAATAGGCCTTCAATTTAATACTATATAGCAGCCAAATGAAGCATCCTGGCCAAGGAGATTGCTTAAAACTAGAGCTTATCAAATGCAAATGATAAGGAGGTTTGAAGCCCCCAGGTTAATACCCAATGCCACATGACCCATCTGCCTTCTCACTGCTAATATGGCTGTTGACTTAAGTAAGCACTAAGCATGCTGGATGTAACCCTTGGGTCCTTAAACACTGCTTAGAAAGCTCTAGGAATCACAAATAATAAAATAGAATGAACAAATTACTGATACATGTAGCCACGTGGATTAAACTTATATGCATTATGCTGAGAAAATAAAAGCCCAATACTACCCCTCAAAGAAAACTGTGTGGTTCCATTTATATGACATTATGGAACAGGTAAATTTATAAGATAGAAAATATACCAGTGGATTCCAGGTACTAGGGGTGCATGGAAAAAGAGATTGGGGCACAGGAGAATTTTGGGTGGTGCTGGAGCTTTTTTCCATGACTTCATTATTATGGTGGTTACAAAACTGGGTGCATTTATCAAAATGCACAGATCTGTAATCTAAAAAGGATGCATTATAATTTGTATCTCAAAAATTAATAGATAGAAATCTAGCAAAGTGCCTTTCATTAAGTAATTACTAAATGTAAAGCCTATTCCTTTAATAATCATATTCTAAAGAATGACAATTTTCTGGAATAGGTAGAAATGGATTTAAGTCCAGGTTCTACCAATTTGCCTTAACTCTGTGACCTAAGACAAATCTTAAAACATTGTGCTTCAATGTCCTCATCATGAAAATTAAGATTTTAGAATAATACCTACATGATAAGTTTCATTGTGTGCAATAAATAAAATAAGATTTATAAAGTATTCCTTGGAAGATTGCTTGTTAAGTAGTAAGAGTTCGTTGGTCTACTTATTATTTATAATATTATTAAGTAGTTTGAGAGATTATTATTTTATTTTCTTCTGCCTAATCAGCAAATAATTTAATATTTTTTAATTTGGGTGGTGAGAAACTGGAAAGATAGTACAGCAGGTAGGGTACTTGCCTTGCAGGAGGCCAACCTGGGTTCAATCCCTTGCACCCCATCCCATATGGTCCTCTAAGCACCATCAGGAACAATTCTTGAGTGCAGAGCAAGGAGTAAACTCTGAACATCATTGGGTGAGGCCCAAAAACCAAAAATATATCTTTTTTTTTTTTTGGCTGGAAGGATTTGGACCACATCTAGAAATACTCAGGGATTACTTCTGGATTTTTGCTCAGGGGTCACTCCTGCCAGTGCTCAGGTGACCGACCATACACAGCGTCAGGACTTGAACTAGGGTCAGCCACATGAAAGATCTATACCTTAACTCTGTGCTATTACTCTGATTCTCAATAAGTAATTTAAAATAGACCCATTATTTAAAAATTATATACAAAATAAAATAACAAGAAGCAACAATTGATGTGACTATGTCTTTTTATTTAACAAAACCCAGAAATTTCACATCTTAGGCACAATAATTTATATATTTGTGTAATAAATATAAGATTTTGGAAATCCTGAGGCATACCTTAGGACTTAATTAATTCTCACAGAACCTATCCAAAATATTCCTTTCTAAAATTAATCTCCTTAGGTGATTTAAAAAAGTACTTCTATTAGCATACTAAGGGAATGAACCACAAACACCCTATATTTTAATGCATTATGTAGAGAAGCAACTAATTTCCTTCACTGAAGTGTCTTAATGAAACCACTTCACCTTCTGTGGACATGTCTTTGTCATCCATAGCCACGCAGTCAAACACTGATTTAGTTAGCTCTTTTATTCCTCAATTACCTCCTTGCTGATATTACATTTCTCTATAACATCTACGGGATAGACTTTTATGTCCTTGCTATCTGTGATAATGGCTTTGAATCCCACTTAGGGGCCAAGGGAGTGGAGTAATGACCACTTGTGTTCCCTCCCACTCTTATAATTCTATAGGGCAATTGCCACTCAAGTTCTATAATTGAGACTTTTAAATCAGACAAGTAGTATTGCCCATGAAGGATAGAGCAAAGTTTTAGAGTTTTTTAAGTTTGATAAGAAGTTAACTAAACAAAAGCAAAATGCATGGTCTCCTTTTGGGGGAAAATGTATGTTTCTATTTTGTTTATTAATTTATTGGTCTTGATGCCATTCATGACAATACTGGCTATGCACTCAGGGATTACTCCTGGCAGGCTTAGGAGGTACTATATGGGGTGCTGGGGATCAAACTAAGATCCCCATGCAAAACAAGTGCCTTATCTTCTATACTATTTCTCTGCCCTCAAATATATGTTTCTAGTGAAAATACTAGTCTGGGTCACTCAAACAAAAAAAAATGAAGTCCATTATATAGCTCAGCATCACTTTCATTATTCTTTTTTTTTTTTTTTTTTTTTTTTTGGTTTTTGGGCCACATCCGGCGGTGCTCAGGGGTTACTCCTGACTATCTGCTCAGAAATAGTTCCTTGCAGGCACGGGGGACCATATGGGACACCGGGATTCGAACCAACCACCTTTGGTCCTGGATTGGCTGCTTGCAAGGCAAAAGCCGCTGTGCTATCTCTCCAGGCCCAACAATCATTATTCTAATGAATAATAGGTTATCATGCAGCCTTCATGTCTCTTCTTTTTCTATATATTTTGATAATTTTGGCATCATTTAATAATTTGTTTTCTGGCATCCTTTGGGAAACATTAAATATTTAGGGACCATTTCTTCTGATAGTTTCTCTAACTAAAAAGTGATCAACTTAAAGATGTGTTTCATGCCCTGCTGAAGAGTCAAACTCGTAGGTAATTAAACTTGTTTACATGCTATTTATTCTGGTTATATTATCTGCAGTGACAGTGAAACATTTCATGAGTGTTATGAGCAACATCATAAAAACCCTAAGACTTTGTCTTTCATCCTGGGTGATTAAGGTAATTCTGAAGGAAGGTCGTGCTCAAGGAGAGCTGGGATATCAAGGAATGGGGTATCATCTGTTTTATTACTCTATATTTTACTCCCAGTGAACTGGTAAACAATTAAAATTCAAACACATCACTGCATATAATTCAGTTACTCCCAAAACACCATAAACTTGTCTCCCTGATCAATAATTGCTTATGATGACATGCATTTGTTGTGCAGACTGTCAAGGTGCTTAGCAATTTGCTTTCTAAAAGTATGGAAAGCAAGCCAGGCTCAGCATCCTATGCAGTTACAAAGAACAAACCAGCTCTGGGATTCACTGAGCCGCTGTTGAACTGCTGGTATAGACCTTGTTAGGTCACATTTGCTAAAACCTATTTTAAAAGCCAAGGTATTCCCTGATCTGGACAGAAATCATCACTCTAGTCTCTGAATTTTCAAAGCCTTTTATTTTTTTGTCTTTTTCTCAGAAGCTTTTTTACCATACTTTGTATTCTAATTCTTTTTTTTTTGTTTGTTTGTTTTTTTTTGTTTGTTTTTGGGCCACACCCGGTAACGCTCAGGGGTTACTCCTGGCTATGCGCTCAGAAGTTGCTCCTGGCTTGGGGGACCATATGGGACACCGGGGGATCGAACCTCGGTCCGTCCAAGGCTAGCGCGGGCAAGGCAGGCACCTTACCTTTAGCGCCACCGCCCGGCCCCGTATTCTAATTCTTGTCTACATTTTATCTGTGATCTTTGTGCCATGTGATCTTTCCCTATTAATAGGAGAGTACTCCACTGAAGACAGGGATTCCTTTAGTGCTAGGATTCTTGTGTGTTCCTCATGATTTTTTCTTTGGTGCAGTTGGCACTAAATAAATATTTATTGATTGGAAAATTAAACAAAGCCTACCAGGTAAATAGCTATAATATATGCCGCTAGGACAGTCTCATATGTCAGACACAACACTATCTTTTCATATAACAAATATATATGTATATATTTGCTTTTTGGGCCATACCTGATGACGCTCAGAGCTATGTGCTCAGAAATTGCTCCTGGTTTGGGGGACCATATGGGACACCGGGGGATTGAACCGCAGTTCCTTCTAGGTTAGCTGTGTACAAGGCAAATGCCCTATTGCTTGTGCCACTGCTCCAGTCCCTATAACAAATATTTTTTAACCATACAGAAAAGCCCTCTGTATTCCTATGTTCATCGCAGCATTATTCACAATAGCCAGAATCTGGAAGCAACCCAAGTGACAAGAACAGATAAGTGGCTAAAGAGACTGATATATTGGGTCTAGAGCGATGGCGCCGTGGTAGGACATTAGCCTTGCACGTGACTGACCTAGGACAGACCATGGTTCAATCCCCCTGGTGTCCCATATGGTCCCCCAAGCCAGGAGCAATTTCTGAGCGCATAGCCAGGAGTAAACCCCGAGTGTCACTGGGTGTGGCCCAAAAACAAAAAAGAAAAGAAAATAAATGGTATATTTACACAATGCAATATTACATAGCTGTTGGGAAAAATTAAATCATGAAATTTGCTTATACATGGATGGATGGATATGGAGATTGATGAGTGAAATGAATCAGAGGGATAGACAAAATAATCTCACTCCTTTGTGGAATATAAGAAAAAATAAAAGATAGTATGGTAATAATATCCAGAGACAATAGACATGAGGACCAAGAGGATAATGGTAGGAAGCTAGCCACAAAGAGAGGTGAGTACAGTTAGGGTAGAGAAGAGTCCACTAAGACAATGATAGTTGGAACTTATCACTTAGGATAAGAACTGGGTGCTCAAAAGTAATAAAGTGACATGCATGGTATCCCTTACTTTACAATAGTGCAAACCACAGGGACAAAAAGGAAAGAGAGAGGGATGAAGGAAGAAAAGGATGGAGGGAGAGAGACAGAGACAGAGAGAGAAAGTAAAACACCTGCCCCAGAGGCTGAAGGGGGCAGGTGGATGGGAAGAAAATTGGAACATTGGTGGTGGGAAAAATGCACTGGTGAATGGTGCTGTACATTCTATGACAAAAACTCAATCATGACCAATTTTGGAACCATGGTGCTTAATTAAATTAATTATTCAATGAAAGCATTTGGGGTATCAGCTGTGTAAGAACTTACTTTATTCAAATGTGAATAAATTGGATTACATTTTTCTCGGAAAAAATACTTTTTAATCACACCTTTCTAATTCATATACTTCCTCATTTTTAGATGTCAGAAAAATTCCAACTCTTTAATTTTATTAAAAAATAAAATCAGGGGGGCTGGCGAGATAGCATGGAGGCAAGTCATTTGCCTTGCATGCAGAAGGATGGTGGTTAGAATTCCAGGATTCCATATGGTCTCCTGAGCCTGCCAGGAGCGATTTCTGAGCATAGAGCCAGGAGTAACCCTGAGTGCTGCCAGGTGTAACCCCCCCAAACAAAATAAAACAAAAAATAATAATAAAATAAAATAAGGGGCTGAAGCGGTGGCACAGGTGGTAGGGCATTTGCCTTGTATGTGCTAATCTAGGATGGACCACAAAAAACAAACAACAACAAAAATAAATAAGTTTTAATAAAAATATAAAAGAAGCATCACATATAAAATATGTCTGTAAAACAATGTGTTTGGACACAGCTATACTCAAAAACATAATAAAATGTCTACCTTAGGGCTTGCCCTCTCATTCCCTTGTTCTCTCTCTCTATTTCTCTCACTCTTCTTTCTCACTCCCTTGTTCTCTCCTGAACACATCTCCTGCTTGCTTTCTCTTTCAAGTCTGTGATCTTCCTTGAACACATATCTTTCTCTTTCTGCTTTTTTCCACTCTGGAGAAGTCAGTATTCTCTCTTGAACATGTATTCATTTCTTGTCCCCCTTACATCTTTCTAAGTAAATATTAGTCAATAAAATATTAGCCAATAAATTAGTCAATAAAATAATAGTCAATAAAAATTGTCTTGATTCACTCTTTTGCCTCCTCCTGAAATTTTTTCCTGTGAGGGAAGGTGATAGACCTGTAATGTCTATATCAAAGTTTCACTCCTGGCAGTGCTCTGGGGATCATATGCTATATCAGGAGTCAGCAGCATGTAAGGTGCTAAGAAGTCTTTCAGGTAGCAGAAATAGCTGTTCTGTGAGATTTGCTTCTGCCTTAATGTATAGTGTATACAGAAAAAAAACAAGAAGGAAATGTATCATTGTAAGTTTCAATCTGATTCCTTACTTACACAAATACTTGATGCTAAAAATATAACTTCTATGATTTATTTACTGGTGGGGAGTATTGGAGCCACCCAATGGTATTCATGGGCTATTCCCCACTCTGTGTTCTAGAGTAACCTGTGGTTGTACTTCAAAGGCCATTTATGGGTTTGGGGATTGAACTGGAGTTGGCCCTGTGTGAGGCAATTGTCTTCCCTCCTGTGTGATCTCTCCTGCTTAGAGTAATCCTTATTTTAATTTTTATTAAGTCATCATGAAATTACAAAGTTATTTATGATTGGATTTTAGATGTACAATTATTTCTATATCATTTCTATATCATTTCTTCATTAGTATCCACTTCCCTCCACCAATTCACCCTCATCTCCTTTTGTTTCCTTTATTTGTGACCCAACTTTATATCTTTATATATATATATGCACTGTATATATATATGTATATATATTTTCACTGAAGTTTACAGTATTGTTGCTGGTAGGGTTCCATACATAACACTTTACCACCTCTCAGTACCATGTCCTTCTTCAGGTTATATGCTTCCCTCCACTGTAAACATTGCCCCTTTCTTGTGCTATTCCTGGCCCCTTCAAGTGGTATGATTCCTACTGAATACCAGTTCTCAGATAGTCCTATGTATCCACAGATGTAGGGTATTTGACCTATAATATATATGCCAATTTTATTTCTACTGGGAGTATAATTGTTGCAAATAATAGTTGTCATCATTGATTGTGTAATGAGCTCAGTTGAGATTCTTCCAAATGAAGAATCAAAGATAGGGTCTCCCATGTCTCTGATTCTTAAGATAGGAGAAACCTCTAAGGGAACAAGGGAATTGTGAGAGGAAGCAAAAGTGGCAGCTAAGAATAAGGGTTCAGATGCATCTTTAACATGAGCTACCACACCATGGACAGATGATGTTGCAAAGTTGTTCCACTGTCTCACTTTGAGGCAAGGGTTAGTGTTGACTTTTTTCTTGTACTAGGCAGGTGGCTGATGCTACTGCAAATCTAGAGCAGAATTCTTTGGAGTGGGGAGGTCAAATGAATCAGACATCTCTTGGCATGATAGATTCTGTGCTCAGCAGCAGCGGGAAAGAGGAGGGGGTTGGTCTTAGGTGACTTGGGTAGGGCACACAAGTATTTATTTCAATGCCAGAGACATATCCTACATTATTTTCCTTTTGTATTGAAACACACAAATGTACAGGAAATTTGCTAATACAGAGACCTTTCTACTGCCTCTCCCAAACTATCAAAGTTGCTGACCAAATTCTCTACCACTTCTGAATATTGAATATGTTATTCCTACATAGTATGTTATGCTAGGTCATAATGACAGTACAACATCAATTCATGAAGTTAACATGGATATGCTATTATCATATCATTCTCAGACCCATTCAACTTTGACATACTGTCTTAAGAATGTCTATTTATAGCCAAAGGATGTAGTTCAGAGTCATGCATTACATCAACATGTCACATGAGTTTAGTCTTATTTACTTTGGAACCATTTGTTAGTGTTCCTTTGAATTTTGTGACTTCAAGATTACAGGAAAAAACATTTTTTTGGGCCACACCCGTTTGACGCTCAGGGGTTACTCCTGGCTATGCACTCAGAAATTGCCCCTGGCTTGAGGGAACCATATGGGACGCCGGGGATCGAACCGCGGTCCGCCCTATGGCAGCGCTTGCAAGGCAGACACCTTACCTCTAGCGCCACCTTCCCGGCTCCAGGAAAAAACATGTTTAAAAGAAAAACTAACCCTCCATTTGAAGTTAATTCTTGTAAATATTCCATTTCTCATCAAACATCCTGCTTATTATTTTTATTATTACTTATTTGTACCATAGAGCCATATTTCTTACTCAAAATGTTCTAATTCATTTCTATATTTTGTTGTTCAAAATATCTTCAATTTGGCTGTGAGTCCAATAAACTGCCAATTTTTTTGTTTGTTTTTGGGCCACACCCGATGACGCTAAGGAGTTACTCCTGGGTTATGCATTCAGAAATCACTCCTGGCTTGGGGGACCACATGGGACACTCGGGAATCGAACCATTGTCCATCCTAGGCTAGCGTGGGCAAGACAGATGCTTTACCACTTGTGCCACCAGCCCGGCCCCTAAACTGTCTTTTTAAAAAAAGGGAAGGGAAGGGAAGGGAAGGGAAGGCAAGGCAAGGCAAGGCAAGGCAAGGCAAGGCAAGGCAAGGCAAGGCAAGGCAAGGCAAGGGAAGACAAGGGAAGGGAAGGGAAGGGAAGAGAAAGGAAGGGAAGGGAAAGAGAGAAAGAGAGAGAAAGAAAGAGAGAGAGAAAGAAAGAGAGAGAAAGAAGAAAGAAAGAAAGAAAGAAAGAAAGAAAGAAAGAAAAGAAAGAAAAGAAAAAGAAAGAAAGAAAGAAAGAAAGAAAAGAAAGAAAGAAGAAAGAAAGAAGAAAGAAAGAAAGAAAGAAAGAAAGAAAGAAAGAAAAAGAAAGAAAGAAAGAAAGAAAGAAAGAAAGAAAAAAGAAAAGAAGGAGGGAAGGAGGGAAGGAGGGAAGATGGGAGGGAGGGAGGGAGGAGGAGAGGGAGGGAGGAAGGAAGGAAGGAAGGAAGGAAGGAAGGAAGGAAGGAAGGAAGGAAGGAAGGAAGGAAGGAAGGAAGGAAGGAAGGAAGGAAGGAAGGAAGGAAGGAAAGAAGGAAGGAAAGACCAGTAGACTTGAATTACATCCTTGCTTTTTTGGCAAAGCATAATGCAGGCTGGTCACAAATGTTCCCTTGCTTATTCCTGAATTACATCCTTGCTTTTTTGGCAAAGCATAATACAGGCTGGTCACAAATGTTCCCTTGCTTATTCCTGAAAGCTATAATTTCTCAAGAAGCTCTGATTTCTTATAGTAGAAAATGGTATGAGTGAAGCTAAGGTATACTTAGTATTAAACTGTAGTTCTTCCTTGTCAACAAACAAGAGCGAGAGAGAGAAAAAGGAGAGAACATGTGTTTGCACTCACACATCTGTGCATATACTGAAAGTCATGAGCTCATATTATACATGCAATTTCAATCTGATATCTCTCAGTACTAGTTTTCTTCATTTCTGCATTTCAAACTCTCCTCAATGAAAAATGTTAATCCCATTGTTCTTCATATGTTTACTGAGTTCATTAATCCTGCCTCTATGTAAGCATTGTGAAAATCCCATCATCCCACAAGCCTCCTCCCTCCTTCTCCTCCTCCTTCTCATATTGCAGCTCTGACAACCACTTACGGTACTAGAATTCTTCCACCTAATGGAATGGAGAATTCTTCCACCACCCCTTCAGTCTGCACAGATTCCTAGTGCACAGGTCACCCCTTAACAGGGCACTCATGTCTTTTTGCCTGGGCTTCAGTGCCTTGAGGTTATCTCTATTCTATTAAACTTTGTTGTGACAGGGCTCTGCCTCAGGTTTGATTGCCTACTGCACTCACTGAGGGTTCTGATTCTACAGATCAAGAAGCCTGTATAAAATCATCCTGTTTGTCTTTCCACTTCCCATCTTTGGCCTTCGTAGCATAGATGGTAACACCATTTTTAAAGCAAATTATGCAGGGAGGGAGGGTAGAAAAGGAAAGTATGCAGGAAAGGAGGGAAATCATGGAAAATATGGCAAGGGCAAGAAGCAAATAAGAATATGAATGGCTTTTTTCATCATCACCATCAACTTCCAAATGAGCAATGTTTTTTACTCTCTCTACCTTTAGAGAAACTTTAGATTGGAGAAATGAAATTCTTTGCCCAATAAAGACTCATAAAGACATAAGAAGCCATCATCTGATTTAGGCTCTGAAGATTCTAGAGCCAGATTTGATCTATTCCACCCGGCTGCTTCTAAACAAACTCTCCTCAATATATCTGTGGACTTTGGGTTGTTTCCAAATGTGTAATAACAGGTCTAGGAGCAAATGAATGCAATTCTCCTTTGAGAGGCTCTAGATTATGTTCATTTTGTGGCAATAATTTCTTACCACTTGGCTTCATCCCCATCTTTCTCTGTCTGCAAATAGACCTAACATAAAGATGGTTTGACTTGGGTGGAGCAATGAAGCTGGGCCTGTACTAGCCAATGGCAGCCGGCCAGCATCTACCTACCCAGCAGTGGTTTCTGTCTTTCGTGGCTGGCTCTTCTGAAGAAGTGACTCATCTCACTTTGTCTGCCCAACTTCTTCCTCTCATCCACTAGTTTTATCCATGCTGCCACAAGAGAGCCCTGCAACTTTCTGAGATTTTTAAATGGGGAAGTAGATACTAAATCTACAATGAGGAAGAGAAGAAAGGTTTGCTATCGTTTCAAATGCATAGGCATGAAACATATTAGTCTTAGTAGCTTTTATACCCCCCAATTCAACAGACTGCCATAGAAAGGGTTAGAGAGCATAGATATTGTGAGATGAACTTTTTCTTTTCTTTTTGTTTTGTTTTGTTGTTTTGTTTTGGTTTGGTTTTGGGCCATACCCGGTGATGCTCAGGAGTTTTCCCTGGCTATGCGCTCAGAAATTGCTCCTGGCTATGTGCTCAGAAAATTGTTTTCTGGCTTGGGTGGACCATATGGGACGCTGGGGAACAGAATCATAGTCTGTCTTAGGCTAGTACTTGCAAGGCAGATGCCTTCCTGCTTGTGCCACTGCTCTGGCCCTGTGAGATGAACTTTTTAACACTATCTTGTAGCTCGCTTTATAATACTCATTTGTTACTCACTGTCTTTGGAGTCCATGTACAGAAAACATTCAAACAGTACAGAAGACAAAATAGAAAGCATTTGCAACAGATAGCAAAAGTGGAATTGCCAAATAAAACTTATTTCTCCTAGAGTTATGCATTTTTTGAAAAGAACCTTTAATTTTAATTTTATTTTTTAATGATTTTTTGATTACCAATGTGAATTTAAAAGTCTTTCACAGCTATATGTAAGGATTTAAGGTACATAGTGATAGTGGATGAGGGCAATTCCCAATACCAGTGTTGACTTCCTCCACCCTCTGTTCTCAGTATGCTTCCACCCTTAGTCCCCCTGGACTGCTATTGTAACAAGTCTCTTTGTGTATGGCTTTTGTAGTTTGGGTATCTTGATTCTATTGTCGTTGACTTTGGGTTGGGTATTTAGGGCTGATCTTTTTTTATTTTTACTCAATGTTCATGAGACTGTTTGCCCCTAAGAACCTTTGATTTTTAATGTTTCAGATGATTATATTAAACTTTTATCATAACATCTTAAAGATGGGGGTAAATATTCTAGAATTCACAAATCCTAACCCAAGATTTGTAAGAGCACAGAGAAAAATGACTTGAGGATGGATACTGGAGGCAGGGAAATGTTCGAAACCATATGAACATTCACCAGTAAACACTGGGGATTCTGTATATTTTGTGGGATGCTATATAAAACTAAGATACTTTGCTGGATATCAAGAAAGGTCTTAAACTTTTTCATGGCTTTTATTTCTGTGGCCTAAGAGGATTTCCTTGGGAAGGGACATGTTGCCTTTGAACCATTGAACATCAATACCCATGACAGTGTGCAAGTCCTGAAAAGAGTAAGGACAGATGGTGAATTGTGAATTGAGTTCATCAATTCCCTTCAGGGGTTTTTTTTTCTTACTTTTTTTTTTTTTTGGTTTTGATTTTGAGCCACATCTGGCATTACTCAGGGATTTTCTCCTAGCTCTGTGCTCAGCAATCATTCCTGGCAGGTTTGGGGGACCATATAGGATGCCAGAGATCGAACTTAGGTTGGCCATGTGCAAGGCAAACACCCTACCTGCGTTGCTATCACTCCAGCCTCATGCCTTTAGTTTTAAAATAAATCAATGATACTAAATTTTTTCTCTTCAAAATGGCATTTTTGGGGGGCCAGAGCGATAGGCACAATAGTAGGCCATTTGCCTTGCACACTGCCAACCTGGGATGGACTCGAGTTCGATTTCAGCATCCCATATGGTCCCTTGAGCCTGCCAGGAGTGATTTCTGAGCACAGAGACCAAGAGTAACCCTGAGAGTTGCTAATGTGGCCCACAAACAAAACAAAAAATGGGAGTTTTTGTAATAATTTGTAATATATATTATTAAAATGCAACTTAAATTTTGCCAATGTTGCCATTACATTAAATTGGGTGTGTTCTCTTCTAATGCATTAGATGAAATGTATTTTCTCCTTTAAAAATCAAGGAGAATCTCTCAAAAGTTATTTTTGTTTTGTTTTGTTGTTGTTTTTTTTTTTTATTTTGGGTCACACCCAGCAGCGCTCAGGGGTTACTCCTGCTCTATTCTTAGAAATCGCTCCTGGCAGGCTCGGGGGACCATATGGGATGCTGGGATTTGAACCATCATCCTTCTGCATGAAAGGCAAATGCCCTACCTTCATGCTATCTCTCCAGCTCCTCAAAAGTCATTTTGCATAAAAAAAATTCCCGTAACTAGTAGACATGGACCTGTTGCTGATTCAATTGTATTGGTAGGAATAAACCTTTGGGATGGGTGGCATAGTTATTTGTTTAGGGACCACACTCAGTAGTGCTCAGGAACCATTTCTTACTGCTCAGGGATGACTTCTGCTGCATCCCAAGGGGACCTTATATGGTTGCTGGAAATTGTCCCTATCTGCTGTACATCTCCATAGTCCCTTTGTGGTAAAATTTTTTTACCAAGAGTTAGCACAATCCAAGCAGCACACTTTGTGTAGTGGAAGAGTACTGTTTATTCACTGATGGATTCAGCTGAGCTAGCGCCCAAAAGACTGGGCCTCTGAACAAAGGCAAGAGCACTGTTTTATAGAATATCTTATAGGAGAAGTTGTTGGTAGCTGGCAGAAGAGGGCAGAAGCAAAAATTCCCAAGCATTTTATTTTGAAAATCAGGTCTGGCTTCTTAAAGTACATGACAACATTTGAAGTACATTTGCAGGTCACCAGGGTTACAAAGTAAGACTAAGACCATATCAAGAGCATCCCAGATGTATTTAATGGTTATGCTATGCCACCCAGACTCAGCTACCCTTTGGAAGCTCCTGCTGTCTGGTGGTTGCCTGTTTGAAATGTGGAAAAGAGCTCTATTTTCCACCAGTGGGGAATCATTTTGCAAGCACTATCAGGTATATGAAATGCCTGTTAGAAAATAAATATGTTTATAAGACCAATTTGTGGGTTATGCTGTCTTTGTCCATCTGTTTTTCCATCTGTTTTATCTACTATGTTTCTTAATTGCCCACAAATGAGAAAGAATATTCTAAGTCTATTTCTCTCCTTCTGACTGACTTCACTGAGTATGTTCTCTATTTTTATCCAGGTAGCAGCAAAACTGCACAATTACATTGTTTCCTAGAGCCAAGTGTATATGTACCACAGTTTCTTTATCTAGTCATCGCTATCTTGGATACTTGGGTTACTGTACTTCCATATTTGGGTTATTGTGACTAGTACTGCAGTGAACTTAGTAGTAGAAATATTGTTTGGGGGCCTTTAAGGAAGGTATGCAAACAGTCACCAGGTATCTGAAAAAAATGCTCTTTGTTTCTAATTATCATGGAAATAAATGCAAGTCAAAACAACCATGAGATAACACCTCACACTGATGATATTTACACATAAAAATAAAAAGGGCCAGAGACTTATTCACATTTGTGCCTCAGAAAATCAAGTTTCTTGGAGTCAATATAACTCAAAGAGATAAAAGACCTATACAAAGAAAACTTCAAAACATTATTTCAAGAAATAAAATAGGACACAGAAAATGGAAAATATATCCTGCTCATGGATTGACTGGGAAGATTAACATTATTAAAAATGACAATACTGTGCCAGAGCAATAACACAGCGGTAGGGAGTTTGCTTGCATGTGGCTGACCTGGGATGGACCCAGGTTTGACCCCCAGCTCCCATATAGTCACCTGAACCTTCAGGAGTTATATTTGAGTGCTGCTGGGTGTATGCCCTACTCATCCAAAAAGTAGATAAAACACTCCTGAAATTCTTATAAAACAATAAATGCCCCTGGATAGTGAAAGCAATCTTTGGGGAAAAGAAGATGGGAGGAATCACGTTCCCCAACTTTAAATTGTACTATAAAGCAACAGTCATTGAAACAGCATGGTATTGGAATGAAGACAATCCCTCTGATAAATAGAATAGACTGGGGTATTCCAAGACTGACCTCCAGGTATATACCCAATTCATCTTTGATAAAGGGGCAAGAAATACAAAGTGGAGCAAGGAAAACCTCTTCTACAAGTGGTGTTGGGAATGCTGATTAATTACATGCAAAAAAGTGAACTTTAATTTCATGCGTAAAGGTCAAATCAAAATGGCTTAAAGACTTTGATATCATACCTGAAACCATAAGATACATAGAGAAAAATATAGATTAAACACTCCATGACATTGAGACTAAAGGCATCATCATCATTCACTGTACAAGTAAGTGGAAGGTGAGATAAATGGGACTACATTAACTGAAAAGATTCTGCACTTCAAAGGAAACAGTGAGTTACAAAGGCTGTACATAGGCTACCCATGCAATAGGAGAAACTATTCACCCAATACTCACCTGATAAGGGGTTAATATCTAAGCTATATAAGGTGCTGGCAGAACTAAACAAGGAAAAAAAATCTAACTGTATCAAAAAATGGGGAGATGAAATGAATAGACAGATCCTCAATGAAGAAATACAGATGACCAAAAGACACATGAAGAATGTTCCCCATTACCAATCATCAAGAACATGCAAATCAAAACAACAATGAGGTATCATCTCAGACCGCAGAGACTGGAACACATCACAAAGAACAAGAACAACCAGTGCTAGCATGGATTCATTGAGAAAGGAACTCTCATTCACTGCTGGTGGAATTTCTGACTGGTCCAGTGTTTATGGAAAACAATATGGACATTCCTCAAAAAGGTAGAACTTGAGCTTCCATATACATACATACATATACATATACATATACATATACATATACATATACATATACATATATATCAGAAGCACAAAATCACAATATAAAAATGCCCTCTGCACCCCTATGTTCAGCGCAGCGCTATCTACAATAGCCAGAATCTGGAAGCAACCCAAGTACCCAACAAGAAATGAGTGGCTAAAGAAACTGTGGTATATCTATACAATTAAATATTATGCATCTGTTAGGAAAAATGAAATTATAAAATTTTCCTATACATTAATGGACATAGAGATTATTATGCTGAGTGAAATGTGTCAGATGGGTAGGGATAAACGTGAAATAATTTCACTCATCTGTGGGATATAAGGAAAACAAAAAGACAGAGTGGGGATGATATCCAGAGACAATAGAGATGAGAATTAGAAGGACCCGTCCATGGTAAGAAGCTTGCCACAAAGAGTAGCAATTGCAGTTAGATTACAAAAGAGCCTATTATAAAAAGGACATGCATGGCATCCCTTCGTTAACAGTAGTGCAAACCACAATGTCACAAAAGGAAAGAGAGACAGAGATAGGAGTAAAAAAGGCAGGAGAGGTGGGTAGGATGAAAGTGGATATCAGGGAGGTTGAGAAGGTAACTGTTGACTTTGGTGGTGGGAAATGCACAGAGGTGAAGATTGTTATACATTGTATGACTGTAACTCAATCGTGAACAACTTTATCTGTTTAAAAAAATGTAGTTGGAGCCACACCTGGCAACACTCAGGGGTTACTCCTGGCTCTGTGCTCAGAAATCACTCCAAGCAGGCTTGGAAGACCTTATGGGATGCCAAAGATAGAACCCGGGTTCGTCCGAGGTTGCCTTGCCACATGCAAGGCAAATGTCCTACCACTGTGCTATGGCTCCAGCTCCAGAAAACCTGTATTATGAACAACCTTGTAACCATGGAGTTTAAATTTTAAAAAAAAGGAAGAGGAGGAGGAAGAAGGAAGAAGAGAAGAAGAAGAAGAAGAAGAAGAAGAAGAAGAAGAAGAGAAGAAGAAGAAGAAGAAGAAGAAGAAGAATGAAGAAGAAAAAGAGGAGGAAGAGAGAAGAAAGAGGAAGAAGATGGAGAAGGATAAGAAAATGGGCCAGAGAAGAAGAAGAAGAAGAAGAAGAAGAAGAAGAAGAAGAAGAAGAAGAAGAAGAAGAAGAAGAAGAAGAAGAAGAAGAGAAGAAGAAGAAAGAAGAAGAAAAAGAGGAGGGAAGAGAGAAGGAAGAGGAAGAAGATGGAGAAGGATAAGAAAATGGGCCGAAGAAGAAGAAGAAGAAGAAGAAGAAGAAGAAGAAGAAGAAGAAGAGAAGGAGAAGGAGAAAAGAAGAAGAAGAAGAAGGAAGAAGAAGAAGAGGAGGAAGAGAGAAGAAAGAGGAAGAAGATGGAGAAGGATAAGAAAATGGGCCGAAGAAGAAGAAGAAGAAGAAGAAGAAGAAGAAGAAGAAGAAGAAGAAGAAGAAGAAGAAGAAGAAGAAGAAGAATGAAGAAGAAAAAGAGGAGGAAGAGAGAAGAAAGAGGAAGAAGATGGAGGAAGGATAAGAAAATGGGCAGAAGAAGAAGAAGAAGAAGAAGAGAGAAGAAGAAGAAGAAAGAAGAAGAAGAAGAAAGAAAGAAAGAAAGAAAGAAAGAAAGAAAGAAAGAAAGAAAGAAAGAAAGAAAGAAAGAAAGAAAGAAAGAAAGAAAGAAAGAAAGAAAGAAAGAAAGAAAGAAAGAAGAAGAGGAGGAAGAGAGAAGAAAGAGGAAGATGGAGAAGGATAAGAAAATGGGCCAGAAAGCTAGTACAGAGGGTAGAGCACTTGCCTTGAAAGTAGCCAAACCTGTTTTATTTTCTGGCATTATAGATGGTACTCTGAACACCTTTAGAAGTGAATACTAAGCAAAGAACCAGGAATAAAGCCTGATGACGCCAGGTATGGTCTCAAAATGAATCAGTACACGGTGGTGAATATGTGGGGGTGGGGGAAAGGAACCTTCATCTACTATTGATGGAAATGTTAACTATTTGAAACTGTTTGGAAAACAATGTGGACACTTCTCAAAAAACTAATTTTGAGTTTCCATACGACTTGCCTATTTCAATTCATAGATGTTATACTTTAGATTCTTTTCTTTGCTCCCTTTTAAAATACATTAAATGAAGTGCATAGAGATTGAAAATGTTAGCAAAGATTTTGGCATATAAATCACTCGTTTTATTTCTCTTAGCTTTATCCTGATTTTTTTTTTTTTTACAATTCATTATGAACAGCATCGATGTGGCGATGAAGTGCTTCTCTATATTTTTATCTTCAAACGATCTGTATTTTCTGCTTCTGCACTGTGCTAGATTTCTACCAGCCTCTTACATAAGGGTCATAGTTTAGCTTCAGCTTGCAGCCAAATGCCCCCTAGGCTGAAATGACCACACCTCTGAAGTGGCATTTTCCCAGGCTGTTCCTGCCTTTAATAATGAGCCAGCCAGCAGGCAAGTTTGTGTCTTATTACAACAGTGCCTTGTATTAAGATGTGAGGAATTACAACTGGTCCTCTCTTTTGCAAGATCGTTTAGCTCCCAGTCTTTGAATAAACCATTGCTTTTATTTTTAATCCAATGATTTTTTTCCCCTCTCTCTTTTTCTCTCTTGCCCTTTCTCAACAAATTATGTAATCACAATGATTAAAAAGAAATCAAGGAAGCTCGGAGGTTTGTGGTTTTAAAAAGACTGGATCCCGAAAAGATTTTCATAAGACGCTTCAGAAGCAGACGTTTGAGTCGGAAACCTTGGAGAGCAGTGAACCCATCGCTCAGGTATTTCCTATCAACAAACACGGTTGCCAAGTTACAGGGCTGAGGCCTGAGGCTTGCTGTCAATTCTTGAACTGGGAATTACTCTGCAGTCTACTGTTTTGAGTCACTAGTGTAGTTTTTTTTTTTTTTCTGTCTTATTTGTAGTTGGAAAAAAATCAGTGTTCAGATGAAATTCCAGAAATTCAATAATTAATGAACGTGGAGAGGGGCATTAGTTGCTAAGGTGGGGCCCCCTGAGATCCATCCTTACAATTCTTGCAGAGGCTCCCTGGTACCCTCAAGGCAGGCTACAGAATATTTCCTCCTCTGGAAAACAAGAGCAATTGTAACTAGCTGTAGGAGGTTGTTTGAGCAGTAAAAGGGTTAATATGTATACAGTATTTATGTTAATAGAAGCTCACACTTAGTATCCAATACATGTTAGCTGTTCTTACTACAGTTAGCAATAGTCAGAAGGTAGAAACAACCCAATGATGGTAAAAATAAATAAATAAATAAAATAAAAAACGAGTCTTTTACATATGCTGAAGTGGTAAATACAGATAACAAAAAATGATACATTTTACCACAGTTAAAAGTTTTTTCTCAGGGGCTGTAAAGATAGTATAGTGGATAGAATGGATAAAGCCCTTGCCTTGCACAGGCTGACCCAGGTCCTATCCTTGGCATCCCATATGGTCCCCAGATCATGGGATCTGGAGTGATCCTGAGTGCAGACCCAGGAGTTAACCCCTTAGCACCACCAGATATGGCCCAAAAATACAAACAAAAATATTTCTTTAGCACTCTTCTCCCACCTATCCAATGGGTGAAACAAAACACAGGAATATTTGTTCATGTGTGTACAGAACTTCTAAATCAGGACAGATGTCAGGGTGCAGATGACACAAGCATCTCTCCATATAGAGTCAGACTAAAGGTCTTTTGTTGGTTTGGGTTTGGGTTTGTCTTCATTTCGGAGCCACACCTGGCTGTGCTCAATGTTCTGTCCTGGCTCTATGCTAAGGAATCACTCCTGGAGGTGTTCCAGGGATTATCTGTAGTGGCAGGGATAGCATATGGGTCAACCACATGCAAGGCAAGTGCCTTACCCACTGTTCTATCTCTCTAGGTCTGACTTTTGATTGAATTTGAATTTTTTCCATTCTTACTGAGGTAGAATCAGTTTGCTACAATTTCATACTTCTAAATGTTTGTCACCACATTAGCCCATCCAATATTCCCCTAACTAATCCATAGATCCCCTTTAATCCTTCCACCCCATTCCATCACCCTGTGCAGTAACTAAGTTCTGAGCTCAGAGCCCAAGCATCTACAGGATCTATCCCCAAATAGTGGGCTCAATCTGGCTGTGAGAATTATGTGACTGCACTGGACTTCGATTTTACTTTATTTATCCCTTCCCAGGAGAACATATCTCACTGGACGTGACATGTTGGCGTAGGAGACATTCAGGCAAATTTGCCTCTAAGGCCACCAGGGATCTCCACTGCTTGCATCAGAGCCTTTGTCCCAGGTTACATCAGCTCCTGGCCAGGGTGGGCATAGCGCTTGGTGTCTCGACTATGATCCTTTTGATTCTGTGGGGTGACTTGAGGGAGGACCCACAGAGCTCAAAATTCCCCCTTCACTTTCTTGCTAGAGGTAGAGGGAGAAATGAAGCTGTGAAGAATGTAAATTTCCCCTTTTCTTCTTTGCCTAAATGCAATGGTCGCAAAAGGATAGAAAAGAATGGTTCCTGTTGGAAAAAAATTCCGATACTAATTCTCAATTAACAATAGAAGATATCAAAATATATTCAGAACCAGAGATATTGTACAGGAGTTAAGGTTCTGGCCTTACATTGCTGTGAAAATGAGAGTGGGTTTTTTCTTCTTTCTTTTTTCTTCCCTTCCTTCCATCCTGTCTTTTCTTTCTTTTTTCCTTCTTTCCTTCCTTTCTTCTTTTCCTCTCCTTTCCTTTTCCCTTCCCTTTCCTTTCCTTTCCTTCCTTTTTCCTTTTTTTTCCTTTTTCCTTTCCTTTCATTTCCTTTCCTTTTGCCTTTCCTTTCCTTTTGCTTTTCCTTTCCTTTTGCCTTTCATTTCCTTTCTCCTTTTCTTTTTCCTTTCCTTTTCTTTCCTTTCCTATCCTTTCCTTTCTTTTCCTTTCGTCTTTCCTTTCTTCTTCTTCTTTTTTTTTTTTTTTGGCTACACTCAGCAGTGCCCAGGGATCATCCCTTAGTCTACACTCAGGAATTTTTCCTAGAGGTTCTCAGAGGGACCATATGGTATACTGGAGAATGAACCCAGATCACCTGCATGTAAGGAAGGCAAGTGCCCTCCCGGCTTTCATCACTTTGGCCCCTGGACTTGAGATTTTAGGACCAAGCCTCTTTCTCTCCCAGGTGACCAGGAGATAGGTTCATGGTTCCTAAGACTTGACTTCAGGTTAAGCAAGCAAACAAACAAAAACACCAATCCCCAAATAGAACAAAGTGCAGGGTTCTTGCCTTCAAATGAATTCAGTCACTTCCTTTTGAGCAGAAAGAATATTTCATTGGAGTATTTGTAAGCCAAGCCGCTTGGACATCGTTGAAGCCTGATCCTGCAGCCTCACCCTGGGATCATTGCAAAGCATAGGTGTCTCTAGTTTTCCCTTTGGACGCCTGTCTCGCTCACAAGACTCTGTGTTTGCTAACAGGCAGGCCCCCACCATGTCAGTGTGCTGTGTGATGTGTCTGGGAAAGGATCTCTCACGGCCTATGGCTTTGACCTGCGCAGCCTGCAGCCTGATCAGCGGCTGGAAAACCTCCTACAAAATGTAAGCTCTGAGGAATTTGAGAAGCAGAATGAGGAAGCCAGGAGAACCAATCGGCAGGCTGAACTCTTCGCCCTTTATCCGTCTGTAGATGAGGTTTGTGCAGCCCCTCTATAAGGAAGAATTTCTGTGGTGGTGCAGAGATTCTCCAGGGAAATTTTATATATATTGGGTTTTGGATCATACCCGGCAGCACTCAGGGGCTACTCCTGGCTCTATGCTCAGAAATCACCCCCGGAAGGCTCGGGGGACCATATGGGATGCTGGGATATGAACCACCGTTTTTCTGTATGCAAGGCAAACGCCTTACCGCTGTGCTATATCTCCGGCCCCTCCAGGGAAATATAATTTATGATTATATTTATATATGTTATATACAATTAAATTAAAATTTCAATTATATTTAATTTAATCAAGTATATAATTTAAATTAGTATTATATATAATTTATGACTATATAAGCAATGTTAAGATGCTTAACCATCTGGTTCGTTTTGCACCCAGCAAGAGCAGAGCCAATTATTGATATACACTTTCAATTCCAATCATAAGTAGGATTGCCATTCCACTTTACAAAGTACTCCACCCAATATTTCATTTAATCTTCAAACATTTCAGGGGTCTATGTGCGGATACTCTACTACTACATGCTGTGAATCCAACTATTTCATTATTTGGGGATAATTATGGCGATGAATCCTTTGGGACTTGTGTCACATAAGCCTTGAATGTTCTGTCATGATAATTAATTTTTAATATTTGGGCTATACTCAGCAATGTTCAGGGGTTACTCCTAGTTCTGTGCTCAGAACTTACTACTGGTGGTACACAGGGGATCTTATGGGAGCAGGGAACTAACCTTGGTTGGTCACATGCAAGCAAGCACCCTAGTACCATTTCTCTGGCCCACCCTTTTTGGGGGGGGTGCATACCCAGTAGCACTTAGGGGTTACTCCTGGCTCTAGGCTCAGGAAATCACTCCTGACATGCTCTGGGGACCATATGGGGTGTTGGGAACCAAACCCAGGTTGGCTGTGTACAAGGCAAACACCCTACCCTTTGTGATCTCGCTTCAGCCTTGTATTTTTATTTTTTAATAGTCTATAAACCACCTAAGAGTATTTCAACCCTAGGTGGAAATAACCATAACCTTGCTTCCAGTGTGCAGAGTTGACAATCTTGACTGTCCACTTCTCTGTATCTCATGCAGCTTACCCAGAACATAATTTAGGCTTTGGTGGGTTGAGAAATGGCCATAATTCAAGCCTGTTTAGATTCCTTACATTTCACTTATGGCTCTCAACCCTCCTGCATGCTGAATAATTATGAATTTGGTTCTGACCCCAGTAGATTACTGATGTAACTCTCTGTCCAACCTGCCCTCAAAGTTCAGCTATAAGAAATAACATGGCTAGGAAAGATGATGCCCCCCATTCTTGCCAAAAAATATTCGAAAATGGGAATTCTGGGTCCAGCAAGACCATCAGGCAGCCTGATTGTCCTGATTAAAGGTGATGAATCTGAAGCTGCCTCCTGCAAAGTGTGTTTGCTGAAGCCCTTCAGTGGACTGCTGCCTGGCCTAAACTGAGAAAACTCTGAGGAAAACAGGAGTCAGGATAGTGTGTCCACTATGCAAACAGGACAGAGGCCACCCTCTTTTCCCTCTCCAGGAGGATCTGAAAGAAATTATCCCTCAAGCCTTTGAGCCATGGAGCATGATGTCACAGAAATATATAACTGAGAGATTTGTACACCGTTTATCATCATCAACTGTCCTAGTTTCTGTCTTTAGAGTCACATTTCTTTTCAGCACTATTCACTCTGGTGGTTTTGCATATTGATGACCCAAATTTATTCAGCTTTTTATTCTTACCTTTATTTTATTTTACTTTGTTCTTTTTTATTTTGGGTCACACCTGGCAGCACTCAGAAATCATTCCTGGCAGACTGGGGGACCATATAGGATGCTGGGGATCAAACCCAGGTTAGTCCTGGGTCAGTCACATGCAAGGCAAACCTACCCACTGTACTATTGCTCCATCCCCAAGCTCCCAATTTTTTAATGCAAGTTAGTTTTTATAGGCCTATGGCACACATCATTGCAATCCAAACATGATATAAATAGTCATAATTTTTTCAGTGATGGGAGGGAACTGAAGGCTTCAGAAATGTAAGGTTTATACTACTAATGAGATACTTTCCTGACCTCCACAATTACCTCTTATCATAGTTTTCAGTTCCCATCTACAACACTGAGACTTTATCAGATTTGTTGGAATTACTCAGTCTAATTGATGTTGCTTTCACTTACATTCCTTTTCCAGTGCCATCATGAGGTGTGAACATATAATAAAGGTGCCCAAAGTGGATGTCAGTGAAGAGAAAGCAATTAAAGGGAGAGACTGATACTTCCAGGGTACAGAAACTCATTTAAGTCACTCACATGAATGGAAGTATATTCCTTCTGACCTGATTAAAAGAATGAATCATGGAGAGTTTGGAAGCAACTTTGTGAAAAAATTTGGTCACTTAATTGAAATGGAAAAGTTAGATCTAATGAAACCCCCTTTTTAGGTGGAGAGGGAGACTCTGTAGTTTGCATGCCAGTTCCTTATCCATTGGTATGTCTAAGGTGCTTAAGAGTTCCTCTGCCAGACTTTTAATATTTTGAAACTGTGCATGACAAGTCGTGTTTGTACTTGTAATTTATACTCCTGCAAAAGAAAGCCCTGTAATATGAAGGTACAGTTTTGACCTGCCATATGTTTATCCCTAAGGAAGATGTTACTGTAGTCTAGATCTTAAAGGAGTTTTCATTGTTCCAAGTGATAACATAAACTTTTAAAAAGGCAAATTAAGATTGGGCATTTAAGTCAGAAGATAGTACAGGAATTAGGTAATGGCCTTGTATACAACCGATTCATGTTTAATCCACAGATCACATATGGTACCCCCAAACATTGCCAGGAATAATTAGTGAACACAGAGCCAAGAGCAAGTTTTGAGCATCATTGAGTGTGACCCAAAACAATGACAATAACAACAAAAAGGAGAACACTTATTGAATCATGGCTGAAATCATAGATAAGCAAATAAAGATTTGGCCTAATGATCCATTGCATCAGCTTATCTCTTTCTCTTAAATTGGATATAAATTTATTAACTGGCAACTGTACTTCTAATATCAAGGATGGTATGACTGTTCTAAGATATTCAATTGGGAGTTCCCATCATTTATAGTCTAGGAATATTTAATTAGAGATGATCATTCTTTGTAAAGCTTCAGAGCACTCACTAATATTTAGGTAGTTCGTTGCTAGAGTACTAAAAATTTTTTAGGAATTTGTTTTGTTTATCTGTGAAGACATGCATGTACATAACTAAGGTAGTATGATCCTATGGATTTGGATATTGAAAGTTACAATTGGGACCACAAAGTCCTTTGTTGCTATGTGGACATGTATATTTCTTAACTTTTCATTAATAAGTTTTCTATACTTAGCAAATTTTCAACATTTCATATAGACCCTGTAAGTTCAGCCCTGAATCTCTGTCAAGTACTTATTAAAATAGTGAACTGGGGCAAGACTTTTTATATTGTAGTATTGAAGGTATACAGCCTTAAGTGAACTGTACTGCCTCAGATTCTAAGGTCTGAAATGCATATATTTAGAAGTAATGCCCTCCACCAGAGAAATATTCTAACTGTACATATTGAAAGCCAAAATACATACAGACACACACATACACACACACACACATGCACACACACACCAGCAATAACAATGGATGTCAGATTCTTAATGCCACCTGGCAGATATTACTAAGCTATATCCTTGTCAGATTTCCTTCCTTCCTCTCTTGGTCTTTTTGTTTTATAAATGCTGGACTTTCTGAAATGAAAAATGTTTGCTATAAATGCTGATTTGGAAGCTGAGAAGGGAGTTGAATAACAGCTCTCCTGTAAAGTCAGAGTGTTATTATTTTGTTATTAGAAACAGAACAAATGCAAGTTTTCTTGAGCCTGTTCCCTTTCCTGCATTAGCTCCAATTGGAACACTTTATGGATATTGACTAGTGATTTATTTACATGTGATTAAAACAGGAAGATGCTGTGGAAATACGTCCAGTACCAGAATGTCCCAAGGAACATTTGGGCAATAGGATATTGGTGAAACTGCAGACCCTGAAGTAAGTATCAGCAAATGTACTAATCATTGAACAAAGTTTTATCTTGCTTTTTAGATGCAAACTGTCTTTATCAGTAGTTTGAATCAGGAAGGAGTTCCCCTCTTCATAGGGGACAATTGTCATTCAATGGACTGGAGTCAGCTAGACCAGAATAGTATTCTTACTAGGTCTCTGACAGCCATTCTTTGATAGGTAAGGCCACCACTCAGGTTAGACAAGGGAAATGACCTACATTACTATATTAAGTAAAAAGAACAGTGAAAGTCAATAGTATATTAGTTAATTCTAATTCTGGAGAATTTATTATATACTTTTCTTCCCATCTCTTTATGCAGCAAAGCCAAATTCATAGTTTGAAAAGGGTTATAACAGAAGTATTTATGCCATAAGCAAAAGTAAATGCTATAGTTTATAATCTCTGTTTTCTCAGAGATGTCTGTTAGGGTCTGGAGTTAAAGGATGAGACCACACAATTGGAGTAAATGTAAATAAAACTTTATTCAGTCAGTCATAAGTCCATACTTACTGGTCAGGGTCATCTCCCCTGAGGAGACAACCCAAGGTCACAAGTCAGATTATATTGGGAGGGAAGAGATTATATAGTGGGTAGGGCATTTGCTTTGCATGCATCCTACCTGGGTTTTATCCTCAACATCCCATAAGGTCCTCCAGCATCATAATTCCTGCATAGAGAACCAGGAGTAACTCTTGAGCACCACTAGGTGTGGCCCCAAATTGAAAAAAAATGAATAAATAGTTCCAGTATTTTTTTTCCCCTGTACACTCTAATTAGGTTGTCTTCTGCAGCTCCTGGGGTGGTTTTTTTTTTTTTTTTTTTCGCCATTCCTGGAGGTACTACAATACTAGGTCGATGCGTGGAATGGCCGAAGCAAGCTCCTATTTCAGTTCCTAGTGCCAAAAATCCATTTAATATATTGTCATCGGATAGACAACATATCAGATATTAAACTGATAAGAATAGATACTACACTTGATCTTAGCCAAAAGACTGAGAAGCGATCCTGGGGTGTTTTGTACTGGTTTTCCTCTTGGCCAACGACTGCCTTTAAAAATCACTTCTTCTACTTCTTCATATCAGAGTCTGGAAAGTCTTTAGTATGACACTTTCCCAAAGCTAAAAGATAAGCAGGAGATCTTGAGTGTCCTCTCCGGCGCCTCTGCCTCTTGCCCTTGATTACCAGGCCCTGCAGTAGCTCCTGGTTTGAAATGAAGGCATCTGAATTCTGACTTTAAGACTGTGATGAAATGCAGGAAAATTTTTAAAATTCTGAATTTTGTTTGTTTGTTTTTGGGCCACACCCGCTGACGCTCAGGGTTTACTCCTGGCTATGCGCTCAGCAATCACTACTGGCTTAGGGGACCATATGAGACGCTGGGGGATCAAACCTCAGTCCTTCCTAGGCTAGCGTGGGCAAGGCAGATGCCTTACCCTTTGCACCACCTCTCCAGCCCCCAAATTATGAATTTTTAATCCTCAAAAATGAGAATTAAATCCAGGCCAAAGCAATAGTACAGCAGGTAGGATACTTGACTTGCACTTGGCTGACCTGGGTTCGAGTACCAGTATCCCTCATATACCTGTTCCCCTTAAGTCCACAAGGAGTGAACCCTGAATACAGTCAAGAGTCAGTGCTGAGCACCACAGGCTGTGGGCCCTCCCCCCAAAAGTGCTATGTTGCATTCTTCCATTCATTCTCCCTTGGGATGCTAACTATATGAATATTTGTAAAGCTGTAACATCTACCATGATCTTTAATGAGCTTTAGTGTTTTCCCCTATTTCTCCATTAATATCCCAGTGTGATTCTCCTGTGCATGGAGAATAAATATCTAAATATTTATGCAAAGTAATTTCATTTTTTTTTCCCCACGATCCCCGGTAATTACCTTTTTTTTATTGTTTGAGGGCCACACCTGGCAGAGCTCAGGGATCATTCCAAACTTTGTGTTCAGAAATTCCTCCTGATGATCAGAGTAATATGCTGGGGGGGGGGGGGGGAATCTGAGTTGAATGCCTGTAAGGAAAGCACCTTACCCACTGTACTATCTCTTTAACGTCCATAGCTGCATTTTTAACTGGTAACATTTTTTCCAGGCAGTTGAAGAAAATTTTAAATCATTTCAGTGAAAGGCCCTATAGATTTTTCTTTTATTTCTCCAACAGGTTTGAGATTGAAATTGAGCCTCTGTTTGCCAGCATTGCTCTCTATGATGTTAAAGAAAGAAAAAAGGTAATAACATCACAACCCACTCCTGGAGGCACACATACTGTTGATGATTCTTTGGTTTCATGGTTCTCTATCTCACTTCTCTGTAGCAAAGTCCATCAGATTTGAAAGCAAATTATCCGAGGTAAATCTCATTATATTGCTTTGCCATTTTTTGAAAGATTTAGGAATGCTAGCCCTTTAAGTTCTTTGAAGAATCTTTAAGAGAAAGCATTCCAGAAGTGATGGCCTGATAGGGAAAAGTGTGAAATGATATAGAATATGAGGGTTCATATAAGGCAAAGCAATTCCCAGTGAGTATTAATATTTGTTTAAAGGATACATCCTTTTTTAAATACTACAATGGGTGTAGTATTTTAAGAGATAGAAGTTGTCTCTTCTGGTTTTGCTATTTGAACCCTCTGAAGTTTACAATATAATAAATCATTAAAAGATTCATGGAGGGGGCCAGAGAGATAGCACGGAGGTAAGGCTTTTGCCTTGCATGCAGTAGGATGGTGGTTCGAATCCCCGCATCCCATATGGTCCCCTGTGCCTGTCAGGGGCGATTTCTGAGCATAGAGCCAGGAGTGACCCCTGAGTGCTCCCGGGTGTGACCCCCCCCCAAAAAAAAAGACTGATGGAGAAGTCAGGTCCCATCCTTGAATTCTTTTTAATGAAAGCACATTACACTTGGTGATGTTTTCACCCAATGGCAAAGTTGGAATTTCACTGCTGTTCATTTGTAACCAAACTCTTTTACGTGCAAAAAAAAATTTCTTAGCTGAAGAAACTTTATATATATTACAAAGATTGTTCAAAGATATTTGAGAGGTCAGAGATGGTATAGGGGCAAAGTGTTTGCCTTACCTGGTACTGTTTTGATCCCTAGTATATCACATATGATCCATCAAGCACTGTTCGAAGTAAGCTCCCAACACCAATATGACCCAAAATCCAACCCCCTCAAAAAAAAAGTCGATCACTTATAGGAGTACTTCACAAGACTCTGGCAGTATCTGTGTGAGCCAATGAGATAGCTTAATCATGAATTAAGCATTCTAAAAGCCAGAGAGATACTGCAGTAGGTAAAGGACTTGCCCTATACTTAATCAACTTGGGTTTGATTCCTGACATTTTTTTCTTTCTTCTGGATTTTGGGCCCCTCAATTATATTTTTAACAAGCTCAGAGATGTATGTAAACCCTGCACTATCTCTGCAGCCCAGAATGTGCTTTTTTTTTTTTTTATGCCTTTCCAGGTGATGCTGATGTTGAAGTTGCTAACAGGGATCACATTTTGAGAACTATTGGCTTTAAGTAATTTCTACCTTTGTTTCTTTTTTTTTGTTTGTTTGTTTTTGTTTTTGTTTTTGGGCCACACCCGGCGGTGCTCAGGGGTTACTCCTGGCTGTCTGCTCAGAAATAGCTCCTGGAAGGCACGGGGAACCATATGGGACACCGGGATTTGAACCAACCACTGTAGGTCCTGGAACGGCTGCTTGCAAGGCAAACACCACTAGGCTATCTCTCCGGACCCCTATCTTTGTTTCTTAATCTTGGGTGGACATGAGGAATTAGCTCAGAGTTGATACCTTCCCTTGTTATTACGAGCTCACAGTGGCTCCTTTATCTTCAATATGTGTCGCTAAAATCACTTTTCTCAGGGGCTGGAGCCATAGTATAGCAAATAGAGCTCTTGCCTCACACTTAATAGAGATAGATTTTATTCTCAGCTCTCCACATGGTCCTTTTAGCCTGCCAGGAGTTATCCTTGAGTGCAGAACTATGAGTAAAATCTTAGCACAGGCAGGTGTGGCCTCCAAAGCAAAATAAATAAATATATATCTAAATAAAGCCACTCATATTTGCCTTTATAATTCTCCATGACTGATGATTGAATGCCAACTCTTACCCACTGGAATTTTCATTTTACATTTTTTGTATAAGCACTTGTATTTTTCTCTTCTTGTAACTACTTCTTTTCTTGCCTTTCCCTCCTCCTTGATAGTAAACTAATAAAGAGCAAAAACAATACCCTGTTTCTCTTTGATCCAGTCTCTAGTACCTCACAGCTATTCAAGGAGTCCCAGGTAGGTTAAAAACACCGGAATGCTTCTAGGAAAAATCTCTTGAATGGCTCCAAAATATCTAAAGACTGTGGCAAAATATCTATCACATTTTCTACTAACTACTCATCTTCAACTACATCCATGATGATACATACTTATTCCTTTGGTAAAATTTCTTAGTGAGTTTATTTTTCACATGGTAAGAACAAGAACAACAGATGTAACCTACTTTTTCCTTGTGCTGCTCACTTGTAGATCTCAGAAAATTTCCATTGTGACCTGAACTCAGATCAGTTTAAAGGATTCCTTCGTGCCCACATACCTTCAATTGCTGCATCGAGTCAGGCGAGATCTGCAGTGTTCTCTGTCACCTACCCATCCCAGGACATCTATCTAGTAATCAAGGTAACTAAACGCCATCTGGTTTGCAAATTCTGATGTTCCCATCGTGACATATTTGGGTACAGGCAGTGTCAGATGCTGTGACAGTCGCTTTGTTTCCCTTTCAACTTAATCCTTTCCTCTGACTGGCAAATTCTCTATTGGTTACTAGAATGACTATTGATTGGAGAGTTAGAAAATACTAATTTTGAATTCTGCCTTCACAAATTATCTGCTATATGGCTTTGGTCAACTACAAATAACCTCTTGGAGACAGTGTTTATGCCTGTAGGATAGAAACAACAGCACTTTTCTCACCATTAATTTTGCTTATAGAATAAAAGCTTTCTTCTGGGGCTGGAGAGATAGTATAGCATGCTGAGCATTTGTCTTGCAGGCAACTGACTTTGGTTCAATCTCCTCCTTCCCACATGGTCTCCTGACCACTGCCAGAGTGATTCCAGAGCCAGGAGTAATGCCTGGGCATCAACAAGTGTGGCCCAAAACAAAACACAAAAATGAAGTAAAATGAAATGAAGCTTGCTTCTTTATTGCAACCTCTACCTTTATTATAACCTCTACCAAAATAAGGAATCTAACCCCAAATCCAACTCATGATACCTTCCTAGTGGTCAGTTTTTCTCTAGATCCAGAATGTTTATCCAGGTTTTTTGGGATGGAGTGTCCTATATATATCTACTAGTCCTCTTTCTTCCATTACACTTTTCAGGGCTAGTATGTTTTTGTTGGGTTTCAATCTGGTTGACCTATCAAGTGTTAATAGGGCCATGTTGAGGTCTCCCACAATTATTGTGTTATTGATTTCTTTCAGATTTTGTCAGTAATTATATTAATTTGCTGGTCTCTCATTGGGTGCATATATGTTTAATAGTCTGATTTCTTCCTGTTGCACATATCCCTTGATTAGTACATAGTATGCATCTTTGTCCCTTAACACTTTTCTGAGTATGAAGTTGGTGTCATCAGATATTAATATGGCCACCCCAGCTTTTTTGAGGGTGTTGTTTGCTTGGATGATTTTCCTCCAGCCTTCGATTTTGAGTCTATGTTTGTTCTGACTATTCAGATGTGTTTCTTGTAGGCAGCAGAAGGTTGGATTCATCTTTTTGACCCATCTTGCCACTCTGTGTCTTTTAATTGGTGAATTTAGTCCATTGACATTGAGGGAGATGATTGTCATAGGATTTAATGTCATCTTTGTAGATAAGTTTGTTGTGTTTGTTGGTCTCTCTTGTCTTAGAGTACACCTGTCATTTTTTCCTTCAAGGCTGGTTTATCATCTGGGAAGTTTCTGAGCTGTTGTTTATCCATGAAGCTATGTATTCTTCCTTCAAACCTGAATGTGAATTAGGCTGGGTGCAGTATTCTCGGTGAGGCATTCATTTCATTCAGCCTTGTCACAATATCCTACCACTGTCTTCTGGCCTTGGGAGTTTCTTGTGACATGTCTGCTGTAAGTCTTAGGGATGCTCCTTTGAATGTAATTTCGCTTTTTGATCTTGCTGCTTTCAGTATTCTATCTCTATCTGTCGGATTTGTCATTGTAACGAGGATGTGTCTTGGGGTGTTTTACTTTGGGTCTCTTTTAGCTGGTACTCTTTGGGCATGCAGGATTTGATTGCATGTAGTCTTTAACTCTGGGAGTATCTCTTTGATGATGTCTTTGACAGTTGATTTTTCCTGGAGATCTCCTACCTGGGTCTCTGGGACTCCAATGATTCTTAGGTTGTTTCTGTTGAGTTTATCAGAGACTTCTATTTTCATCTGTTCACATTCTTTGAGTACTTTTTCCATTGCCTGTTCGTTTGTCTTAAGGTTCTTTTCCAATTTCTTCTGTTGTGTTGAGTTTTTCTGCATCACATCTTCTAGTACTCCGATTCTCTCCTCAACTGCTGCTGTTACCCTGCTGGCGAGGCCATCCATTGAGGTTTTCAGTTGAGCTACCGTGTTTTTCAGATCTGTTATTTCAGTTTGAAGTTTTCTGATTTCTGTCTTTGTGTTCTGTTCAGATTGATCTATGCTTTCTTTGAGTTCTTCAAACATCTTCCATATTGCTAATTTAAGTTCCTTATCCGAGAGGTTAATCAGGTGGTTGGAGTTTATTCGGTCATCTGAGCTTTCGTCTTCATTCTTTGTGCATGGTGTTTGCCTGCGAGGTTTCCCCATTGTCATGCTTGTAGTGTGGTTTTTCTTGCGTGTTGTGGTGGTAGATGTAGAAAGAGTGTGCCGCTGCGAAGCTAAGCAAAGCGGCCTTGCTCTTCTGCTGCTTCTAGTTGACAGTTTTTATAGGGGTGTGCTCCCTAGGCCTCTGAGGAGACCTTCAGGGATTCAGAAACACAGGCAGACAGGTGCAGGAGAAGTTTCCCTTGAAATGATTTAAAACTTTAAATGCTGGTGGTGCTGCTGCAGAGTTAGTACAGCAAATAAGGCTCTTGCCTCATGTATACAGCTGACCCAAGTTCAATCCCAGACAGCTCATAAGGTCCCGTTAACCCTGCCAAGAGATTCCTGAGCACAGAACCAGGAGTAAGCCCTGAGCATACCGGGTATAATACCCTCTCCACACCACCAGAAAAAAAAATTTAAAGAGACATGTCAAGCACTGAGACAGCCTTTTTTAAATGCACACAAGGTAGCCTCTTTCCCTGAAAAGAATATTCTGATATTGGGGCCAGAGAAATAGCACAGCAGTAGGGTGTTTGCCTTAGATGCAGAAGGACAGTGGTTTGAATTCTGGCATCCCATAAGGTTCCCCCGAGCCTGCCAGGGGCAATTTCTGAGCATAGAGCCAAGAGTGACTCCTGAGCGTTCCCAGGTGTTACCCAAAAACAAAAACAGACAAAACAAAAGAATATTCTGATATGTCCCTCTCACCCATCTCTCTAGTCATGGTGGTATGTGTATTGCTTTTACACACAATCTTGAAGCTCCATATAAAGAGTTACCTGACAGTTTTCAGCATGTTTCAGAAAGTGCCTGCAGATAATACCTGGTCCAGCTCTGAAAATGGCATATTATTTACGGACTTGGGACAATCTGATTCTCTGACTTCCAGATTCTAGGGACCCTGTCTGGTGGGTCCTTCATATTGCTTATGCATGAACTACACTTTGCTTAAAGATGTTAACTCAAAAGTTTTATCTCTTTATCCCTGTTCAAGTTAAGTTTCAAGATCACTTTTTTATCTATTGATTTATGGGAAAAACAACAAACAAAAACAAGTGCCTTCTTACAGAGTCCTGACTGTAGGTGTCAGGAGGGATATAAAGGCATTTATGTGTCCTGTTTTTTCACCTTATTTTCTGGGAGCTGCTACAGAGAAAATACTCAGCAAGTGGGTTTTTATTTTTGTTTAAGGCTACACTCATCTGTGTACAGGGCTTACTCATTGCTCTATCATCAGGGGACCATATAGGGTGCCATAGAATTGAAAAGTTGGGTGGAGGAAAATGCCCTAACTGCTATTCTGTAAAATCATTCCACATGCTGTATCTCCAACCCCAGGCGAGCAGATCTGAATCAAGGCTGTGCATGAAATAATCCAAACCAGGCTGAAGGTAAAACACATATAGTCTGACAGTCTTCTACCTCATATCTCCACCAAAGCTGCCTGCCAGAACTGTTTTTATTGAGAACAGAGACCACCCCTAGGTGGGGCAGTAAGGACATATTAAGGACAGATAGCTCAGACTATCCTGTCTGGCCTGTCTGGCCAGGTTTGTTTTGGGTGAAACCAAACTGGAAACAAACAGATACAAAGAAATCAGGGATGATTTTGTTTGGGGTAAAATTAGATGTGTCCTAACACTATACTATTACTCTAGTCTAGCCGCTATTTGTATTTCATTTGTGAGTGTTATCTTTTTTTTTTTTTTTTTTTTGGTTTTTGGGCCACACCCAGCAGTGCTCAGGGGTTACTCCTGGCTGTCTGCTCAGAAATAGCTCCTGGCAGGCGCGGGGGACCATATGGGACACCGGGATTCGGGATTCGAACCAACCACCTTTGGTCCTGGATCGGCTGCTTGCAAGGCAAACACTGCTGTGCTATCTCTCCGGGCCCATGAGTGTTATCTTCTAATAGTCCTCAGTGCCGCCATGGATACAACCAGCAAGCTTGGGGTAGGGGTCTGTGCAGTGTTGAGAATCAAGCTCAAGGCCTTAAACATTCATCATATACTCTATTACCTGAGCCACATAACTGTCCCCCTTGGACTGTGTTCTCAGCCTGGAGCATCTCTTAGGGGACCTGATTTGTCTTCATGCTATAATGTGTACGTACAAGGCAAATGCCCTCCCTTCTGTACTATCATTGTGGTTTTAGATCCAATTTTTTCTCTTCAATATATGAGTTAAATCTTTTTCTTTTCTTTTGTGGCTGTGAAGCCATACTCAGAGGTGCTTAAGAGCTATTCCCTTACCTAGAGTGTCTTAGTGCTCAGGGAACCATCCTACTTTCATGTGAAGCATGTGTTTCGCCCTTTGAGCTATCTTCTCAGCCCAGAGTTCATTTTAATTTGAGCAGTAATTCTCTCTCTCTCTCTTTCTCTCTCTCTCTCTCTCTCTCTCTCTCTCTTTTATTTTTTATTTTTTATATTTTTGGTTTTTCGGGTCACACCCATTTGATGCTCAGGGGTTACTCCTGGCTAAGCGCTCAGAAATTGTCCCTGGCTTGGGGGGACCATATGGGACACCGGGGGATCGAACCATGGTCACGATCTTTCCTTGGCTAGCGCTTGCAAGGCAGACACCTTACCTCTAGCACCACCTTGCCGGCCCCTCTCTCTCTCTCTTTTAACTAAATATGATGACTAAACTTTTGTCCACTCCTATTCTTTATTGGAAGCAAAATGGAAGAAGACATTTGAGAGTACTGCTGTTTATTTGTATTCCTGATAATTTAGCAAAGGGAAATGCTGTACCAAATCATTGCTCTAAGTTTCTTCTCAGGTTTGTTAAATCTAAAGAAGCAGACCTAATAGGAAATACAAGGGAGACAATTACAGATAATTTATTCTGTTCATTTATTCATGTTGTGGAAGATTTAGTTCCCAACCTGACTTTTACGAAGATCATATCTCTTTTTAACATTGTAAGCAATAATAAAGAAAATGATCTTCTCACTTCCTACATCTGTCTCATGGGCTTTGTTCTATAAAATAACTTTTATTGTGTTTTTTATTATAGGCATAATGCATGTTTATTGTTTTAAAATAGAAAAAAATCACTTAAGCGATAGGAAGAAAATAAAATAAGCTCATAATCTCACCATCGCAAAGAACAACTATTAGCATTTCTAGTTTTTATCTAATTTCATTTTTTAAATATGTTCATTGGTGGGTGTTTGAAGGCCACCCTTAGCTTTGCTTAGGTGCTACTCCTGCTTCTGTGTGCAAGAGCTACTCCTGGCAGTACTCATGGGTACTGGATGTGTTACCTGGCATCAAACCAGGGCCAGCAATGTGTAAGACAAGGGCCTTAATCCATGCATTCTCTTTGACCATGCCCTTTTAATTCTTTTTTTTTTTTCTTGGTTTTGGGTCACACCCGGCAGAGCTCAGGGGTTACTCCTGGCTCCATTCTCAGAAATCGCTCCTGGCAGGCTCAGGGGACCATATGGGATGCCGAGATTTGAACCAATGACCTTCTGCATGAAAGGCAAACGCCTTACCTCCATGCTATTTCTCCGGCACCCCCTTTTAATTCTTTTACAAAATAATATAGCATTCTGTATATGATTTTTAATAAACATCTTGTTCCAGAGCCCACCCAGGGACAGCAAATAAAATGAAAAGAAATATAAACAGAGAGAGAAAAGAAGAAAGCCCTTTTTTTTTTTGGTTTTTGGGCCACACCCGTTTGATGCTCAGCGGTCACTCCTGGCTAAGCGCTCAGAAATCACCCCTGGCTTGGGGGACCATACGGGACGCTGGGGGATGGAATCGCCGTCTTTCTTGGCTAGCGCTTTCAAGGCAGACACCTTACCTCTAGTGCCACCTCACCGGCCCCAAACATAGCCTTTTAATGCTTGCTGAATTGTTTGTCTGGCTGAAGGAAGGATGGGGGAGGGAAGGAGAGGGAGAGGGAAGGGAGGGAGGGAAGAAAGGGGAGAGAGAGAGAGAGAGAGAGAGAGAGAGAGAGAGAGAGAGAGAGAGAGAGAGAGAGAGAGAGAGAGAGAGAGAGAGAGAGAGAGAGAGAGAGAGAGAGAGAGAGAGAGAGAGAGAGAGAGAGAGAGAGAGAGAGAGAGAGAGAGAGAGAGAGAGAGAGAGAGAGAGAGAGAGAGAGAGAGAGAGAGAGAGAGAGAGAGAGAGAGAGCTAGCTGTGGGGCGGCCCAGGAGGAGACACCATTGGCCTAGGGGCCCATCTCCTCCCCACAGCCTGGCCTAATAGCATCAGCCAAAAAGCACCTTGCTCTGCTTTCTTTCTTTTTTCATATAAAACGTAGCAGTTTGACCCCAGAATTCTAGGACAACCCCCTCACTGGCTCTAGTTTGATTTCTCGAACATGAAAAGGCTTTCTGTGAACATTAAAAGGCTACATTTTTTTCTTTATTTCCTCTGCTCTCTCTCGGTCTGGTTTATGTCATTACATCTTGTCATTGTTAAAAATAATTTGATAGTTGATAGATTTCATCATAGGACTCTAATTCACATAGCACTGATTCATTTGATTCTCTTTTTTTGTTGACAGATTGAAAAAGTTCTTCAGCAGGGAGAGATCGGAGACTGTGCAGAACCCTACATGGTCATCAAAGAAAGTGATGGTGGAAAGGTATGATATTTTGAGTGTTCTAACTGGTGACCTCTAAGCTGATATCTTTCAGTTCAGAAGTATACATACAAATTATTACATATAATAAATAATTTTTAATTAAATAAAAATAATTGTATCAATAATTATAATCACATAATTATATATTAATAATAAAAGTAAATGATCATTAAAATTATTATATATGACCTCTAAGCTGATATCTTTTAGTTCAGAAGTGAATATTAAAATTATCTGTGGAGTTTAATTCATAATATTGCCCCCCTTATGAGATGATAATAAATTGCACCTAAAAGAAAAACTGGTCGTTCGTGATAAATAAATGAATGATTAAACTCATAAAATGATATATACACCGACCAGTGTCTAATTATGCAGTGTGACAAGGATGGGAGCATATTCTACTGTCCAGGTTAGACTCTAATCTAGCTGCTGGAGAAGATCACAGACTCCATGAAACTGAGTAAAATAGCTATCAGGCCTTCCTTCAGAATATGGATCATTGGCCCCTTTCTAGTTTAGATATTTGAAAACTGACCAAGGCTACTACTGTACATCTCAGATGTATTGGTACATCCTAGATTCTCAGCCTGTGACAAAGTTTTATATTTTGCACCTATTTACATAGGTTTCAAATATGATTTTTGAAATATAAAATTTCTGAAAAAGACTACTGCTTCAGCATCTTGCTTTAAATTAATAAACTTCAAAAAAGATTATTGAACTCAGGGGTTACTCCTGGTTCTGTGCTCACAAATCGTTCCTGGCAGGCTAGGGTACCATATGGAATGCTGGGAATTGAACTGGGTTCATCCCCATGACTGCCATTCATCCTGGGACTGCCGTGTGCAAGGCAAAATGCCTTACCACTGTGCTATTGCTTCGGCCCCACTACAATTTTTTTGTTTACCTTTTTTCTGAATTCAGAAAGAACAACTTGAAAAGTTATTGACCTACTAAGGACATTGTTAAGAACTTTTATAGTTCTTTCTGGCTTTTTCCAAGGCAGCTATTTTATTTTTGTTGTTTTGGGGTCACATCCAGCAGTGCTTAGGTCTTACTCCTTCCTGGCTCTGCACTCAGGAATTATTCCTGATGGACTTGTAGAGCCATATGGGATGCCTGAGACCAAATCTGTGTTGGCTGCTTGCAAGGCAATTTCCCTACCTACTGTACTATCTCTCTGGTCCAGGCATGGTTTTGTTTCGTTTTGATTTTTTTTTTTTTTTTTGGCCATACCTAGTAGTGCTCAGGGCTTATTCCTGGCTCCATGCTCAGGAGGTGAACACAGGAGTGCTCAGGAGTAGTCTGAGCTCACCTGGCAGTGCTCAGAGGACCATTTGGATGCTAGGGAATAAATCTTGGTTAGCTGTGTTCAAAGCAAAAACCCTATCCACTGTATTATAGCTTTAGCTTTCCAAATCAACTTTTGAAAAACAAGTTTGCACTGGATCTTAGTAGATGATGTACAAAACTTTTCTGTTTGTTTTTGTTAGAAGGCCTAAACCCAGCAGTGCTTAGAGGTACTCAGAGCTCATGCATCAGGGTCATTCCCAGATGTATTTGGGAAATTATACAGTGCCAGGTCTCAAAACCAAGACCCTAGAGACAAAACTCCAACCTATTGAGCTATCTCCCCATCCCAATGTACAAAGCTCTTTAATCCAAGAGACTCTAAAGTAAATATATATGATATATAGCTGGCCTGTGATTGATTAGCTAGCCTTGAACATTTTTGCTTTTTTATTTTATTTTATTTTATTTATTTTTTATGGTTTTTAGGACATATCTGGTGGTGCTCAGGGGTCACTCCTGGCTCTGCACTCAGAAATTGCTCCCTGCAGGCTCAGGGAACCATATGGGATGATGAGGATCAAACCTGGGTCTGTCCCAGGTCAGCAGCATACAAGGCAAATGCCCTACCACTTTGCTATTGCTCTGGCCCCCATTTTTGCTTTTTATAGAACAATATGCATCTTATCCTTGTTGTAGTATTTTTTTACTCTTCATTTGAAAAAATATCTGTATTTACTCATCAGCAAGACTTCTGATCTGAGCTCAGTAATTTTCCTATATATTTACTCTTTAATATGAGAAATAGTTTCCATGTCCACCATAGAGGTAGTTGATTTGGTGCTAATGTAATCTTATTATTTATCATCTCTTTCCATTTCCCTGTAGAGTAAAGAAAAGGTTGAAAAACTGAAGCTGCAAGCTGAATCCTTTTGCCAACGTTTGGGAAAATACAGGATGCCATTTGCTTGGGCTCCCATAAACTTAGCAAGCTTCTTCAATGTTTCCTCCCTGGAGAGGGAGATGACAGATGTGGATTCCATGTTTGGTAAGATTTTCAACTGCAGTGGGAAAGAAAGAGTTCTCATATTCTTTAGCTCTGAAGTCATGTGCTTCTTGTAGGGGTTTGAGAGGACAATAAGGTGTGGGGAGTGGGAAGGAAAATGTAGACTAATTGAATGGAATTTTACATAACCAAATAACAAATGCTTGATTGGTGGTATCCAAAGCAATTTTTATAAAAACTTAATGAATGAAATTTACAGTAAAATTTGGGGGTGGAATTTTCTGAATAATTTAATACTTAAAATATTTTTAATTTGTGTGCTCGCTTTGGCTATACAGATACTAAAATTTGAATTATAGAGAGATTAACTTGGGCCCTGCATAAGGATGACACACAAATTCAGGAACCATTTTATTTATTTATTTTGTTTTGGGGCCACACTGAGCAATGCTTAGGGATCACTCTTGGGAGGGCTTGGGGAAACATGGGTGCTGTACAAAAAAAGTGCCCTATTGGCTGTAGAGTCATGCCAGCCTCATAGTCCTTGTTTTTAACAAATATCCAAAAGCAACAGAAACTGAGAACTGGTCTTCTCAGAATGACACTTACCATTAGAGGAGGATACAGGGTAAACACTGGGACAATGAATGGTAGAGGGCAATAGACATTTAAGTATAGGTATAGTGCAGGAATATTATATGTATGAAATCTTTTTTATGACAGTTTTGTAAGCCACATTGTCTAAAATAAAATTTAAAGTTAAAAAGTAAATAATTAATTTAGCAATAAAAATAATTTTCAGATCCGGAATGATAGCACAGTGGGTAGAGTGCTTGCCTTTTACACAGCTGACCTGGGTTTGATTTTCGGCATCCCATGTACTGTACTTTCTGGCGTATAAGATGACTTTTGAAACAAAAAAAAGTCAACCGAAAATCGGGGGGTCGTCTTACACCGAGTATATCCCAAAAAATGTTTCAATATGTCTCTAAACGAGAATTGTCTGAATATTGCCACAAAATGAATTTTCCAACTCGATCCTGCACCAATCACTGCAAGGCTGCTCGGACTACCTCTCTAACTCAGCCAATCCAAGCAGGCTTTTGATGCATGCAAATTAGACAATGTTCTGGACCCAAATCTACACTGTCAAAAGCCTGCTAAGATCGGCCAGAGTCAGAGAGGAAGTCTATTACAGTATAACCTTTGAACCTTTGCTTGCTGTGATTGGCTCATTGTGGTACATACAGTTGCAGCACAGGAACGTTCTGTCTGATACAGCAAATATAGGCCTAAACCTATATTTTAACTGCAAAATTAGGGGGTCGTCTGTTGTGTATGTAAATATTTTTGGGATTATTATGATACTGACCCTACCCTGATCGGTGATTGTACCCTACCCTAGGGTGTGATCTGGCATTCTGTCCCCACCCTAGGGTGGTACCTGATTCTGCTTCCACCATTGGGTGGTATCTGATCCCACCATTGGGTGGTACCTGATTCTGGGGGATAAAAACAAGGGTCTGTGGAAGGCGAGGTGTTGTTGGCTGGAACTGAGGCTGAGTCTTTGGACTTCAGTCTTGTCCACCGAATAAAGCTATTATTTCCACAAGCCTGACTGTCTGCGAGCTGTTTACCCGCCTTTTCACCTCAGAACTGTCAGCTAGACAGGGTGGCAGATGCGTGCTCCGAGCTGAAGAGGAAAGACCTCATCCTCCATCCCTCCATCAGTCAACCTCTTCAGGGGCTGACTTGCAACAGTCGTCTTATACGCCCAGTTGTCTTATACGCCAGAAAATACGGTAGTCCCCCAAGCCCGCCAGGAATGATTCCTGAGTTCAAGCCAGAAATAACCCCTGAACACCATCAGGTGTGGCCCAAAATCCAAAAAAAAAAAAAAAAAAATTAAGACAGCTGAACAGATAATTCAGGGGATAGAGCACTTACTAGTTTTGATACAACCAACCCCAGTTTGATCTCTAAGCACAGAGCCAGAATAAGCCTTGAACACAACCAGGAGTGATCCACAGTCTCTTTTTGACTCCTACCCACAACATAAAAATGTTTTAAATAGTGAGGAAGTGTAATAGTTATCTGGGGGGTATCAAGCCATATTTAGCGAAGGAAATATTCAGGCTTTTCTTTGAAAAATTGCCAGCCTCTTAGAGTTTATTTTGCCAAGTGCAATGAAAGAGTCATTACCCAAAAAATACATACTTTTCTGGTTTATTTAGCATTTTTCTCTTGCATTTCACTGCAGATCATTTCCTGAACACTTTGAGTCTGGAGCTAAACAAGAGGGCTTGTATTTCCAAAGTGGCCCACTATCCTGTGGTAGTTTCTGTTATCCTATCTTGGTATTCAGCAAATATTTAAGTCCCCCTTCACATCTCTCATACATTTCTTTGCTTTGCCACTTCTGAAATGTTGCCTTTACCAGGGTTGAAGACAAAAGGATTTTTTTGTTACTGCTGTTATTCTGGAATTATTGTGGCATAAATTTCAAGGGTTTTATTCCCCTTAATTTGTAAATAACAAAAAGTCACTTTAGTACATCCTAGCCTTCACAACATAATTTTATTTACATGCCAACTTTTGTGTTGACATAGGTAGCCTCACTGAAAGCATTATACTTAGAACTTCAGAGACAGGGCCCGGAGAGATAGCACAGCGGCGTTTGCCTTGCAAGCAGCTGATCCAGGACCAAAGGTGGTTGGTTCAAATCCCGGTGTCCCATATGGTCCCCCGTGCCCGCCAGGAGCTATTTCTGAGCAGACAGCCAGGAGCAACCCCTGAGCACTGCCGGGTGTGGCCCAAAAACCAAAGAAAAAGAACTTCCGAGATGGCAGAAATGAGTTAATTTAGGGTTAAAATTTATTGAAGGGGGCCGGGAAGGTGGCGCTAGAGGTAAGGTGTCTGCCTTACAAGCGCTAGCCAAGGAACGGACCGAGGTTCGATCCCCCGGCGTCCCATATGGTCCCCCCAAGCCAGGGGCGATTTCTGAGCACATAGCCAGGAGTAACCCCTGAGCGTCAAACGGGTGTGGCCCAAAAACCAAAAAAAAAAAAAAGAAAAAAAGAAAAAAGAAAATTTATTGAAGCTTCAGTGGTCTCCAAGTCAAAGATAAATGAACTCAAGGCAGATGCAGATTCTTTAGAGACAACCAGAAGATGAAATATTTTATAAAGAGATAGTAAGGTAATTTTAGATGGGCATTTATAGGCAGAAGTTTCAATTCAGCATCAGAGCAAAGTTCAAGGCTAAAAAAAAAACGTAAAAGACAAGAGATAGGCAGTTTTTTGAGTTCTAAGCAATTTATCTCTCAAAACAGAACCCCTGAGCCTCACAGTATAAAAGTAAAAAGATCATCTAGAGAGATACTAACTACAGGGATTAAGGCTCTTGCCTTATATGTAGCCAATCCCTGTTCAATCCCTAACACCATATAGGAACCCCTAAGCACTGACAAGTGAGTCCTGAATACTGAGCTGGGAGGGGGGGGAGAGAGAGAGAGAGAGAGAGAGAGACAGAGACAGAGACAGAGACAGAGAAAGAGAGAGAGACAGAGACAGAGAGAGAGACAGAGACAGAGAGAAGGAGAGAGAGGGAGAGAGACAGAGAAAAACAGATTGAGAGAAGGGAGGGGAGGGAAGAATAGGGAAGGGGAGGGAGGATAAGGGAAGGGAGGGGGAGGAGAGAGCGATTCAGAATATACCCAGGGTGACTCTAACATGCCGGGACATGATCCCAAATGCCTTAAGGGGCATTTGAGTACATGCCTTTCATAGTGGAATGCAAATGTAAAAATAAAATAAAAACAAACACTGTTGACTAAATAAAGCTTATCTGCAGACCCAGTTCTGGTAGTAGCTCTGGGTTCCTGTTGGGTAGTGTCTGGCTATTCTGGTCTTCAGTGGGGAGGGACTGGAGCTGTTCTTAGCCTCCTCATTCTGATGAAAGAAGGGTTAGTGGCTTCCTCAGGAAAATAATGAAGAAGGGATCAGCACCAGAAATAGCACAGCTGGCAAGACACTCTCTTTTCATGTGGTATAATCTAGTTTTGATCTCCAGCACTGAAGATGGTGCCCTGAGTTCTTCCTACTAGTGTAGGAGTAATCTCTGAGCCAGGAGTAAGTCCTGGGTACTGCCAGGTGTGGCCTCAAATAAATAAAAAGGTGGGAATCAATGGGAAATTTTCAGTCAGGCAAAGTCATGTTCATTGTTCTTTCCCAATGGTTGTAAACATTTCTTACAGATGGTAAAGTTGATAATTATGGTATTGTCAAATAAAGAGACCTCTGTAGAATGACAGTTGCTTTCCTTAAAGGGAGAAACTCTGTGGGTGATCGGAAGACTGTGTCCCAGTCTCGAAGGCTTTCAGAAAGAGCGCTCTCCTTGGATGAAAATGGAGTTGGATCCAACTACAAGACCACCACAATGACCATTAACAGCTTTTTTAAGCAGGTATGCCCATACTTCCATGTTTCTGGACAGGTTCCCATCCTGACAAGGCTGGGGAGCCCAAGATAGATAGTGAATAAGGAAGCAAGTTCCTTCATTTCACCTAAAGCTTAGTTTCATTAGCTATAAAAATAAGTGGTGATGATGTTGGCTCCATAAGGCGGTTGGGAGATTTGGATGGCCTGAGGCCTGTGAAGCACCTTTCCAAGTAAAAGCAGTCAGAGTTTTAGGAACTAATGGGTCCATTCAAGCAATCGCAGGTCATTGGATAGCTGCTAGAGCACTTGTCTTGCATGTAGCTAACCCAGATTCAATTCCCAGCACCATATATGGTTCCTTTAGTCCTGCCAAAAATTGTCCCTGAGCACAGAGCCAAGAGTATGTCTTGTGTGCCATTGAGTATGGCCTAAAACAATAATTCACTTATTAGTCACTGAAAACATTGTGTCTGAAATGGCCTTGCCTTTCTTGTTCTCAGGGCATCATGGCGTGTCTGTTTTCACTACATAATTTTCTTTCAGGCTTTCTAGGACTGCCCTCCTGCTCAGAGAGGATGACCCATTGCACATAATACACTGTGTTACTCAATGTTAAGACTATTGAAAAAGCAAAAAATTTTCTAGAAGAAAAAAAAATCAGATGCAGAAAGTAGGATGTAAATTGTCAGGAGCCAGGGGAAGTAGAGAAATAGAAGGCTGTTGATTTAAGCATAGAGAGAATGCTAGACAGTTGTCATGAGTGGCAAAAAAGGAGCATTTGAGAAGTGGAGGGAGTGAAATGTCAGAGATGCATCTCTCTCGACTTTGGCAAACATGTTAAAATAACACGAGCTAAAGAAGCTTCCAGAAAGCTCCACTTCTTTCCTCCATGTCAGTGGTTTATCTGACTCTGACTCTGATTCACACTATACTAATTCTGATTTTTCTCCTGCAGGAGGGAGACCGCCTCAGTGACGAAGACTTGTTCAAGTTTTTAGCTGACTACAAAAGGTCATCGTCCTTACAGAGAAGGGTCAAGTCTATCCCAGGTATGTGTGGCTTGTCATAACTCTCTCTAACTTTGCCAAAGCCATTTCTGATTAGGCTGATTTTTTAAAAATAATTTTTATTGTGAATTACAATGTGAATTGTAGTAAAGTAGTCCTTAGGAAGGCCTTGGATGGTGGAGATGGAGGCTTTTGTCCTTAGGCCCCAGCCACATGGCTCCATCCCCCATTAACTGGTAGGTCTGGGTCCAGGAAAGCGACAAGTATTGAACTCACTCACAGGCAGGTTTCCAGAGAGATAACATCTTTATTTAGCCCTGGCCAACAGATGTGGCTGCTAACCATTTACGCATGCTATCCTTAGCTTACCCTGTATCTTACTTCTTTCATCCATGTCACCTCCAACCTTCATCCTGGCAAAAGACCAAAAAGCCCTTATCCCTTGGCCCAAAGGCCTTATCTAACCTTCCCAAGACCACTCCCAGGAATGGGAGGGGTCTTGCAGGTAAGGATACAGGTAATATCTGCTTCCCAAGAGCCCTCCCAGGAATGAGCAGGTCTCAGGTAGATACACCTAAATCCAGGGTGGAGTCATATGAATTACAAATTTTTCACAGTAATATTTAAGGAAGATAGTGACATTGAATTAGGGGTATTCCTATCACCAGTGTTGTCCTCCCTCCACCCCTGTTCCCAGCATCCCTCTCCTTGTTCCCCCCAAAAATCAAACCCAGCAACTACAAAAAAAAGCACCACAGCAACAAGTACAACAACCAAACAATAACCATGAGGAAAAAAAAATAAAAAAGGAAGGAGAGCTGGTGTGGCAAGGTTTTGTGCTTCTTTTTTTTTTTTCTCTTTTTTTTTTTCTTCTCTCTTTTTTTTTTCTCTTTTTTTCCCTTGTGATTAGGCTGATTTTGGGATGGTTTAATTTCTAGAATCATGTTTTCCAAGGGATATAGAGGACTTCGTATATAGTGTCCATGTTGACATTTTTGGCTAATCTGTTTTAATCTTGTATATCTTTGGGTAGAGCATTGAGTCTATAAATACTGTGCTTTTACAACCTAGTTTCTCTAATAATCAATTGCACAGAGGGGCCTCTTTTCTTTTATCAAATAAACTATCCCATTGAATGCTTAATACTTAAAAATGCAAAAGTGGTACACTCTGATAGGCAGTGATGGCCTTGCCCTATCAGATCCTGAGGATCCATCTGCTTTCCTATGTGCTTTTAATAGCAATCCTGGGAGGAACTGGAAAGATTCTCTAATCCAGCCCAGGTAGGAGGACATGGCTGGCATGTTCAAGGCCCTGGCACCATTAAACCATCCAGGTACCTCAATGTGTAATCCTGACAGTCCCTAAGCACTGTCATGGTGACCCTGAAGTGGAAAACCCCTCTCCAACCACCAAAATGAACCAGCATCCCCCTTCAGTTTATTTCTACCCATTTTATAATGTCTTCCACTTTAGTTCTTACAAATTAAACCTCAAAAGTTACCATGACAATATTGTCCCCCTCAAACTGTAGGAAATCATCCCAGAATCTCAAAAATCACTTTCTTACTTTCAGAGAAGAAATTTGGTGCCACCCTCACTTCCTTAAACATGACAATATGTGCTGAAACAATCCTATTTCCCCTCTAGGCTTTCTCAGACTGGAGATTTCTCCAGCTCCAGACATGATCAGTTGCTGTTTGACTCCTGAAATGCTGCCTGTGAGACCTTTTCCTGAAAACCGGACACGGCCCCACAAAGAAATTTTGGAATTTCCAATTCGGGAGGTGTATGTTCCTCATACTGTATATAGGTAGGAAACAAAGCTTTGTGTTTTTTTTGTTGTTGTTGTTTTGTTTTGTTTTTATTTTTTTTGAGGAGAAATTGGGTCACACCCAGCAGCACTTGGGTTATTCCTGGCTCTGTGCTTAGAAATCGCTCCTGGCAGGCCTGGGGGCCCCTATAGAATGAACCCAGTTCATCCCGGGTCGGCTGCATGCTATGCTATCACTCTGGTGATTTTTTTTTTCTGCTTTTTGGGCTACACCTTGTGATGCTCAGGGGTTACTCTTGGCTATGTGCTCAGAAATCGTTCCTGGCTTGGGGGACCATATGGGACACTGGGGGATCGAACCGTGGTCCATCCTAGGTTAGCATGTGAAAGGCAAATGCCACCGCTTTTTTTTATGAATTTATTCAGATCAAGATAAACTCTTTCCAATAGAATTTATAGCAGTGGTGGAATTATTCAATATGCATGCTACCCAGTAAATAGCTTCTGGCTGACTATTCATCTCTTGAATTATATCTAGTACAAGACTTAACAGAAATTTCATTCTATTTAATTTTTGAGAACTAACTTACAATATTATATAGTCTATGAGGCTAGGCTCACATCCCAAATATAAGTTAGCATCTGACCAAAATACCAATAACCTTTCACCATGTTCCAATCAACAGCTTTCACATTTTCATCTATTCCTTTTTCCTCCTCTTCTGGGAACTTCAGTTAAATCATCAGAACCCAAGGTCTGTTTTTATGTGGTGTTATCTGTTGTTTTGCTTTGTATCCCACATATGAGTGAAATCACCTCATAATTGTCTTTCTTTTTCTGATTTAAAATCTATTCTATATCCCTCTCTATTGTCACAAATTGCAAGATCTAATCCTTTTAAAAATAGCTGAACAGTTTCTATTGTGTGAATACTTTGAATTTGCATGAATATTTTGATATTTATTTTTTATTTATAACAAATTTATCTTATTTATTTTTATTTTATTATTTATTTATTTATTTTTGCTTTTATACTCCCTTGCCATTGCTGTTGAATTCCAAAAGGTAAAGCTGAAGGCAATGTTGTGTCATGTACTGCCTGTGTTTTGCTTCTCTTATTTTATATTTTATGGGATAACAGCAAGTCTTTAATTGATTTTATGTTCTTTTCTGTGAATGATATGAGATAATATGATCTAGTTTAATTCTTTTGCATGTTCAACACAATTTGTTGAACAGTTCTTTTCTCTATTGCTTTCTCTTGGCATCTTTGTTGTAAGTCAGCTAGCCATATCCATGAGGATGGATTTCACAGTTCTCAATTCTATTCTATGAATCTTTGTGTCCATTGATTCTAATACCTTACTCTTTTTCATTTGTTAATTTTTTGCAACACTGGGAATCAAACCTAGGGCCTTATACATGCAAAGCAAGTGCTCTCTCACTGAGCTGATCCATAACCATGTTGTTGTATTATTGTTTGTTGTCTTTGTGGTAGCCTTTAAAATCAGGGAACATGATTGCCCCTAGTCAACTATCATTTTCTCAGAATAGCTTTGAGTATTCAGGTTATTTCATGATTTCCTACAAATCTCATGATATTTATTCTGTTTCTTGAAGTAATGTCACGGGAACTTCTTATTAAGTGTGTGTGTGTACATATATATATGTATATATATATATTGCTTTGGATAAAATGATCATAAATACTAATTCATTTAATTTTAAATACTAGTAATTAAATGTGATTGGCAGCACCTTATGGATTGTATGAAGCGAGATAGGAAGGGCCTACAAGATTAGCTGCCTCAGTTTCTTAGAAACCCACAGCAAGGGAGCTCAGGTATTAAACTATTTTTTCCAAAGGCATTATTGATTATATGCTATTTTCTTTTTGGTGAAGCAAGGTAGTTTTATTCAGTGACATTTACTTAGAAAAATGTCAGAGAGAAAGAGGGGAAATGTGTTCAAAAGAGAATATGGACAACAAAGAATCAGAGACAAGTAAGTAAAAATACATGTTCAAGAGACAGCACAGGCTTGAAGAGCAAGCTGTTGCTCATATTTTGCAAAGATCATTTTTTCTGCAGAGAATAATGTTTTGAGAATAAGCACTATTTTATTCAACATATATTTTTCTATAGATCTACTCTATGTATATATTTACATAATAAAATCATATTGATTATATCATCAGAGAGAGTGTTCAAGTGTTAAAGCACTTGCTTAGCATCTTCAGGGCCTGCCATCATCTGACTCCCACTGGAAGCACCACTATGTGTGGCTCCTACTTAGAAAAAAAAAAAATCGGGCCCGGAGAGATAGGACAGCGGTGTTTGCCTTGCAAGCAGCTGGTCCAGGACCTAAGGTGGTTGGTTCGAATCCCGGTGTCCCATATGGTCCCCCGTGCCTGCCAGGGGCTATTTCTGAGCAGACAGCCAGGAGAAACCCCTGAGCACCGGCGGGTGTGGCCCAAAAACCATACACACAAAAAAAAATTATACTGGGCTCGGAAAATAACTCACAGGTATACTGTGCTTTACATGTGGGTGACCCAGGTTCTATCCCAGCACTGCATGTACCCAGGCACTACCAAGAACAGCTACTGAGCACTGAACCAGTAATAACCTGAGTACCATTAGGTGTGGCCCAAATATTGTAATTATGAAGTAGAAGTTTCCTTAATCCTCAACCTGTTGTCAAAAACATCTATACTGGAACTGGAGCAATAGTACCATGGGTACTATTTGCCTTGTATGCAGCCAACCTGGATTCAATTCCAGCATCCATATGATCCCCTGGCCACTGCCAGGAGTAATTCCTGAGTGTAGAGCCAGGAGGAACCCCTGAGCACTGCAGAGTGTGTGCACTGTAGTGTGTACCCCACCTCCCAAGCCACCCACATAAAAGACATCTATATTGTCTCCCAGATATCATTATTGTGAGGTTTTCTTCTGTTTTCCCTGGTTGTGTGTATATACATATACATATGTGTATAAATGTGTCTGTGAACACTAAAATGCACTATTTTACAAATATTTGTTTATAAATAAAAATTATATAAATGGTTTTACATTAAAAATATCAATATTATATAAATGACTTCACACCCAATGTTACCTTTTAACCCAGAATATGAGTCTTTCTTTTTTTTAGTCAGATTTCCACAATCTTGTCACCAGAAATTTCTCAGCAATTTTGCTTTAGATATATTAATTTTTAGAGCATCATCTTTCTTTTGTTGTATAGTATTCCTTTGTGTAAATGGGTCCTATTATTTTTGTATACATTTTCTATTCTTCTGCTGATAGTCGATTTGTGCTTTTTCTACTTTGGGTCTCGCAAATGCTTTCAGTGGAAATTTTTGTCTTTGTGCACATGCCTGAAAGATTTCCATGGAAAGGAGACTTGCTTGGACAGAATTGAGGTATATTTTCAATTTTACTCACCCTCATTTTTTTTCCTATCAAAACTAGCAATTTGCAATTCTTCCTGTAAACTAAAAGAGTTCTGATTCTCCCAAACCTCATTCATGATTTTTAATATGATGTATCCTACGTGGAATTGAAATACTAAGAATTTGTGAAAACACTAACTCAAACACTCACACTCCCACATCTCCAGATGCCCCAAATTGATGCCCAGCCAGCATATGTGAGTGGTTGATTTATTGAGGGAAAAAAAAGTATGGTTAGAAATACAACCAGCCATCCACAGTTAGGAAGGGTCTCTATACAAAACTGGTGCAGTTACATGTACTCCCATTCCCCATTTGATCCTTTTTGAAGCAACTCTTGACTTTCCAATTTGATTCCTTAAATCGCAATCTAGCTTCCTTCCATCCTTGATAAGAGAAGCATTCCTAGGTTGCAGGAGTTTCAGTTCTCCATTCCCTAGAGAGAGATGAAGGCCTGATAATATTCACATGTGGATGCTATATTTGTATCTGTTTAAAAGCTCTATCCTATAATCAAGGAGAAAATTGCTTGTAGCAACTTATACCAAATGAATTCTATTTGACTTTACCTCAGCATCTAATCCCCCATGGGAGGAACTTAAAACTCTTGACTTCTTGCTGCAAACATTATCCCTAATTACGCCACAGTGGGACTCAGAAGGCATTAGTGCATGGAATGATTTAAAAATGTAGGAGTGCTAAGGAGGACAAGTTTGAACAAATTAATCTAGACCCAACTTTGCATCATGAGAAACAAACCCACAGGTGCAAAGTGAACTTGTATTAGCTGTACAGTGCACTCTAGTAGACAGACCAAGGATTCCATTAAAAATCAGGCCTTAACTCAGGAAAATGATGGAAGAAAACTGCTCTCTCCAGTTTGGTTATAGGGTCCCGGCTCCCATATTGTATAATTTTCTTAAGGAAAGAATTAGTGAAAGTTTAAATAATAACTTTTCTATACCCTCACCCCACAAATCAAGGTTTCTATTTTAAAGCAAGATTTCTAAAAATATTGAATAATGAGTTAATTATACCATGTAAATTCAAAATAGATATGGCCTAAAGTCTTCTTTCTCTCTAGAGTGTTCTTTCAGAAAGGAACAGAAGTCCCTGTTTCTTTTAGAACACTTTTGTTTCCACCACCATCCCTCACACAAAAACAAACAGAAACAGAAGGGGGGAAAAGAAGATAAAGAGGCCAGAGAGATAGTAAAGGGGTAAAGGTACTTGCCTTGCATGCAACTATCTTGGTTCCCTACCCTAGCATCACATATGGTCCCCCAAGTACCACCTGGTTTGATCCCTGAACACAGAGACAGGTGTAAGTTCTGAGCACAGCTGGGTGTGGCTCACCCTTCTTTTCCCATCCCCTCAGTAGAAGAAAAGGTTTGCTTTTCATTTTTGACTTCTGGACAGGATTCTAAGGATTTTTCGGTTATAACTTTTTTGCTCACATTGCTATATGCGTGTTTCTATCCTGATCACAGATGTATTCTTTTAAGGACATTAAATAAATGAAAATTAAGATAGTCAAAGCAAGTAAATTCAGAGATAATGTTTTGTGTTCTAGAGGACTCAGTTCTGAATTTGAAATATGGCTTGACTGAAGAAAAATCTCATCTTCCTAGTATCTGGAGAGAATATATCTATTGTACCAAGCAAAGAATATCTTCAGTTACAAAGCCAGCACCAAATTTGTATAGTTTTATCAGTCTGAAGAACTCCCTTGAGCGGAGGAGTTAACTTTGTGGCCCTAATGCAGTTGTTGACTGGCCTACATGTGGATGAGAGCCTGATTTACTCCTGCAACCCTCTAAGATGGGTGAGGTTTCCACTTCATATCTATGAGGAGAGCCTGAATTGGTTCCTTTTACTTCTCTTCTTATTTATGTGGTGCCAATGAAGAAGTGCAGTACCTTCACCATTCAAACCAACCACACTACAACAGAACCACATGCCTGGGCCCCATTTTTGGCCTCTTAAAAGAATATATTTATGGAACCTAAAATCCAACAGTTTGGGATATACTAAAACTTCACTGTCTGCTTTCCAGTCTCCACTTTTATCTCTCTGCTGTGATTAGAATCATGTTCTTCACCCTTTCTACAGAGTAGCACCCATCCACTGATCTGGTGGATGAAAACAAGACCAATGAATTAAGGTCACCATGTTATGCACCACAGGCACTTTCCACATTGTATTTTATGAGGATGTGCCCCTGGTGCCTCTATCTGTTCAAGGTGGAAATATGGATAACTCATAAGAGTTAGAGTATATATAGAGGGTGTATATATATATATATATATATATATATATATATATATATATATATATATATTACTCATAAAGTATAGGACTCTGGGATTATCTCCCCAAGCCCATGAGATGGCATACTCATGACATAAGAGATAGTTGGTTAGGCATTTGCCTTGCATGTGGCCAACTCCAGTTCAAGCCTGAGTACCACATATGGTCCCCTGAGCAGGAGTAATTTTCAGCAAAGAGCCAGTGGCTAATCCTTAAGTACATCTAGGTATGAACTCAAACCAACCTGAACATCTAGAGCTAGAAATTCTAGTTTCAGGAACCACCTGTACCTCCCAAGCCAGGAAGTTGGTCTTCTGCAGAGCAGGGGAAGCCTTAGTAGGTTGGGTACAGGAAGTTGGAATAGGGGTCTCAGAAGGCCAGTCCCAAGCCGAAGGATGGTCATTCCACAACTGGAATCAGGAGTTTGGTGTGTCTTTTTCCAAACCAGGTGATGAAGATAGTCCTGGTAGCCCAGAAACATGTTTAAACCAGCTCCTGGATGACTTTCTATATGTTGTGGCTTAGCGATCACACAGCAACACCCACCACATTCTGGTGGGGGCAGAACAAAGGCAGCACATGCTCGGACCTGGGCTCAGAGTTTCCCAGCCATGTTCTCCTGTGACTTCCTGGGTGTGTATGGAGATCACAGACACTGAGTCCATAATAAGCTTGTTAAGCTCCTTTTCACCCCTTTAACTGGTGATTATATTAGTGCAAGCCCCATAAAGTGCATTTCCATCTCTTATCCCAGCCTCTGAGAGCCTCCGAAGTCTTTTGATGTAATTATCAGACTTGCCATGGATGACTGTGCCTGCTGAGAATCCGTTAGAACATGATTCCTTTGATGGATAATTAGCTGTTTTTAGACCTTCTCCTTGTCAACCTCCATTCATTTCTCAGGGCAGAAGTCCGGATTTTGGTCGTTTTATTTTGGAGTTACACCTGGTAGTGCTCAGAGATTACTCTGCTCTGCACATTTAGGAACTACTGCATTTAGGAATTATGGGCTCAGAGCACCATATGGGATGCCGGGGATCGAATCTGGGTTGGACAAAGCCCCTACACACACTACTATCTCTATGGCCTCAGAAGTTTGGTTTTGAGGGCTGCCTGATTACCTGGGTTGGCAGGGAAGAGCCATATTCAGACTATATGTAGAGAAGCCAACAGACTTGCTTCCGCTAGGGAGAAAATGAATGTCCTGACCTAGAGTTCAGGACAGAATGAATAGGATCTCCAAGGTAAGGCATAAGTGAGGAATGTTTATGAATGGAGGCTTTAAGGAGGAATAGGAGGAGGGACTGGATCTATCTAGTGCAAGTCAGCTGGCTCTACCCAGAGAGAAAGGGGAAAGGAGCCTGGAAGACCATCATGGATTTTTATGCAAACCTGCTCCCTGTGTGGAAACTAACCTACCTCCTATCCAGGGTGGTCTGACACTCTCCTTTAAGAATCAGAATTTGGGGGCTGAAGCAATAGCACAGCAGTAGGCATTCACCTTACACGTGGGTGACCTGGGAAAGACCCAGGTTCAATCCCCAACTTGCCATATGGTACCCCGAGCCTGCCAGGGTCAATTTCTAAGTGCAGAGCCAGTAGTAACCCCTGAGCACCACCAGGTGTGGCTCCAAAACAAACAATCAAATCAAGATTTGAGGGCTGAGCACTAGTACAGTGGGTAGGGCTTTTGCTTTCTATACTTCCAACGTGAGTTTGATCCCCAGCACCCTATAAGAGTGATCTTTGTGGGTCGGAGAGATAGCATGGTGGTAAGGTGTTTGCCTTGCATGCAGAAGGTCGGTGGTTCAAATCACGGCATCCCATATGGTCCCCCAAGCCTGCCAGGAGCGATTTCTGAGCATAGAGCCAGAAGTAACCCCTGAGCGCAGCCAGATGTGACCCCCCCAAAAAAAAAGAGTGATTCTTGAGTATAGAGATCTAGGAGTAAACCTTGAGCACTGCCAGATGAGGCTTCCTCCACCCCCAAAAAATTTGTTTCCCCAGAGAGATGGTTCAAAGGGCTAGAATGAATGCTTTGCAAGCCAGAGACCTGACTCAGTACCCAGTACTGATTGTCACGCCCCCTCAAGCATAACCAAGGAGTAAACCCTGAACAAAGAGCCTAGACAAATCCCTGACTGAGAGTGACCCCAAAATTAAGGGAGCAGAGAGATAGCACAGTGGTAGGGTGTTTGCCTTGCATGCAACTGATCCAAGACCAACGATGGTTCGAAATCTGGCATCCCATATGGTTTCCTGAGCCTGCCAAGAGCGACTTCTGAGCTCAGAGCCAGGAGTAGCTCCTCAGCACCGCTGGGTGTGACCCAAAAACAAATAAAAAAATTTTTTTTAAAGAATTAACATTTCTAAACTGGGGGTGTGGCTTACCTGTAAAGTGTATATAACTGGCATGCATGAGATCTGGCTTAGATCCCTGGTACCACCAAGATAAAAAAGTAAAACAACCCTGGCTTTCCTGGCTAGGGAAAGAGTTACAGTAGTGGAACACATGCCTGACATGTGCAAGGCCCTAAGTTTTATTCCTGGAACGATCTGCTCTTTAATACTTAAATGGTGTGATGTGATCTTGATGATTCCAAGTACCACTAGGTCCAAGTCCTGAACTCTCAGACTTGAAATATTGAGCTGAGTATCACTGGAAATGGCCTCTAGGTACACCTCATGGCTATGTGATATCTCTAAAAAAAAAAAAAATTCCTAGGAGTGGTATAGCTGGATCGTATGGGAGCTCGATTTCCAGTTTTTGGAGGAATCTCCATATCGCTTTCCATAAAGGTTGAACTAGACGGCATTCCCACCAGCAGTGGATAAGAGTTCCTTTCTCCCCACATCCCCGCCAACACTGTTTATTCTCATTCTTTGTGATGTGTGCCATTCTCTGTGGTGTGAGGTGGTATCTCATCGTTGTTTTGATTTGCATCTCCCTGATGATTAGTGATGTGGAGCACTTTTTCATGTGTCTTTTGGCCATCTGTATTTCTTCTTTGTCAAAGTGTCTGTTCATTTCTTCTCCCCATTTTTTGATGGGATTAGATGTTTTTTTCTTGTAAAGTTCTGTCAGTGCCTTGTATATTTTGGAGATTAGCCCCTTATCTGATGGGTATTGGGTGAATAGTTTCTCCCACTCAGTGGGTGGCTCTTGTATCTTGGGCACTATTTCCTTTGAGGTGTAGAAGCTTCTCAGCTTAATATATTCCCATCTGTTAATTTCTGCTTTCACTTGCTTGGAGAGTGCAGTTTCTTCCTTGAAGATGCCTTTAGCCTCAATGTCCTGGAGTGTTTTACCTACGTATTGTTCTATATATCTTATGGTTTTGGGGCTGATATCGAGGTCTTTAATCCATTTGGATTTTACCTTCGTACATGATGTTAGCTGGGGGTCTAAGTTCAATTTTTTGCAAGTGGCTACCCAGTTGTGCCAACACCACTTGTTGAAGAGGCTTTCTTTGTTCCATTTAGGATTTTTTGCTCCTTTATCAAAAATTAGGTGATTGTATGTCTGGGGAACATTCTCTGAGTATTCAAGCTTATTCCACTGATCTGAGGGCCTGTCCTTATTCCAATACCATGCTGTTTTGATAACTATTGCTTTGTAGTAAAGTTTAAAGTTGGGGAAAGTAATTCCTCCCATATTCTTTTTCCCAATGATTGCTTTAGCTATTCGAGGGTATTTATTGTTCCAAATAAATTTCAAAAGTGCCTGGTCCACTTCTTTGAAGAATGTCATGGGTATCTTTAGGGGGATCGCATTAAATCTGTACAGTGCTTTGGGGAGTATTGCCATTTTAATGATGTTAATCCTGCCAATCCATGAGCAGGGTATGTGCTTCCATTTCCGCGTGTCCTCTCTTATTTCTTTTTTTTTTTTTTTTTTTTTTTTTCTCTCTTATTTCTTGGAGCAGAGTTTTATAGTTTTCCTTGTATAGGTCCTTCACATTTTTAGTCAAGTTGATTCCAAGATATTTGAGTTTGTGTGACACTATAGTGAATGGAGTTGTTTTCTTAATGTCCATTTCTTCCTTATTAGTATTGGTGTATAGAAAGGCCATTGATTTTTGTGTGTTAATTTTGTAGCCTGCCACCTTGCTATATGAGTCTATTGTTTCTAGAAGCTTTTATACCCTAGGAACACAAAAATACAATACAAAAACCCCTTCCTTACACCTATATTCATTGCAGCACTATTTACCATAGCAAGACTCTGGAAACAACCAAGATGCCCTTCAACAGACGAATGGCTAAAGAAACTGTGGTACATATACACAATGGAATATTATGCAGCTGTCAGGAGAGATGAAGTCATGAAATTTTCCTATACATGGATGTACACGGAATCTATTATGCTGAGTGAAATAAGTCAAAGAGAGAGAGAAAAACGCAGAATGGTCTCACACATTTATGGGTTTTAAGAAAAATGAAAGACATTCTTGCAATAATAACTTTCAGACACAAAAGAGAAAAGAGCTGGAAGTTCCAGCTCACCTCAGGAAGCTCATCACAAAGAGTGATGAGTTTAGTTGGATAAATAACTACATTTTGAACTGTCCTAAAAATGAGAATGTATGAGGGAAATTGAGAACCTGTTTAGAGTACAGGCGGGGGTCGGGTGGGGAGGAGGGAGACTTGGGACATTGGTGATGGGAATGTTGCACTGGTGATGGGTGGTGTTAAGAAAAAAAATATTGTTATTCAATAATGGAATACAATGTATATACAATATATTATTATATACAAAAAAAATGATCAGACTTAAACTCCAAACCTAAAGTCGATGACAACAGAATCAAGATACCCAATCTACAACAAGTTATATCATACCTACTACTAGCAGTCCAGGGGGGCAAAGAGAAGAGGTATGGGATGCATGCTGGGAACAGGGGTGGTAGGAAGACAACACTGAAAAAGGAAAAAAAAAAAAAAGAAAGGAGAGAACTAAATATTCAAGGTAGAGTCAACAACAATGAAATAATGAGACCCAAAATTTAACAATCAAACCTTAAAATGGACCTGTTATGCTGGCAGGGTTGGTGGCATGGAATGGACTTTGGTAACATTGGTGGAGGGAGGTCAAAACTGGTAGTGGAATTAGCCCTGAAACATTACATGTCTGAAACCCAACTATGAAGAACTTATACATCACATGGTCTAGATAATAAACTTAAAAAAATAAAATAGGGGGGCCAGAGTGATAACACAATGGTAGGGCATTTGCCTTACATGCAGCTGACCCAGGACAGACTTGGGTTCAATCCTCAGCATCCCATATGGTCCCCTGAGCCAGAAGCAATTTGTGAGCACAGAGCCAGGAGTAACCCCTAAACAACGCTGGGTGTGGTCCAAAAACCAAAAAAAAAAAAGTAAAATAGGTCAATAAATGAAGAAAATAAAATAATTAAAATTAGTCAATGTTAGAAAAATTAAAATATAGTTGTTTTAGCCATAAAAAAAAAATCAATATTGGACCAGAGTGATAGCACAGTAATAAGGCATTTGCCTTGCAATCAGCCAATTGGGATGAACCGAGCTTCAATCCCTGGTATCCCATATGGTTCACTAAGCCTGGTATGATTTCTGAGCGCAGAGCCAGGAGTAATCCCTGAGCACTGCTGTGTGTGCCCCCCCCCAAAATCAATACTTCCTTTCCCTTTTATGGAGTTTCTCTTAACTTCCTCTACTCAAGAAAGTTATCAAAGGTAAAAGGTACACAGAGACAGAAATGCTGGAAACCCAGGAGAAAAGACCCCATCTACTTGCTCAGGCCAGGGTCTTAACAAATGTTGGCTCTTGGGTGAGATGGAATCCGCAAAGAACAATTTACACATAACAACAAACCTGCCCATCGAGAGTATTATGTTTTATGACATAATGCTCCTAGGTGCTGAAAATGCTCAGCATTTTTGTTAATAGATGATACTTTTTTTTGATGGGTTTAGCCCTGGTGGAAGTTAGTGTCAAAAAAGTATATTACAGGGCCAGAGTGATAGATAGTTCAGCAGTAGAGCGTTTGCCTTGCAGGCAGCCGAGCCGGGACAGACCTGGGTTTGATTCCTGGCATCCCATATGTCCTCAAGTCTGTCAGGAGTGATTTCTGAGTGCAGAGCCAGGAGTAACCCCTGAGTGATGCCGGATGTGGCCCAAAACACCAAAAAACAAAAACAAAAACAAAAAACTATCTTATTTTTTTCTTGGGACAAATGCCTAATTCTAATGCTTTAGAATCATGAAAACACAAATGTGCAGAAGGAATGCTCCCTCTCCCACTCCTGACCTTTTGCCTTTCAGCATCCTCCTTGAAGAGAGCCTTTTCTAGAGTAAAAACATTAATGACTTTTATTTATTTAATGAATATTTTAGAGTGCCAACAATATGCCAGACTCTTTTTTTAGACACTTGAGGACAGCTAGCAAGCAAATAGAGGAAGTCATCTAAATTTATTTATAGTGCAAGCCTATTTTTGAACCAATGAAAACAGCCATTTCTCAGTTTCTTGTGTATCATTCCAGAATTAAGCTGTGTACACGTTGATTGAGCTCATGTTTTTCTTTTCATAGTTCAAGTATCACACAGTGTAGGAGTAACTGTGCACTATTCTCCTTGTGAAGTGTTCAGACACATGGAAGTGCCAGGTATATTTCCCCACAATATTTCCTGCATCAAATCTCATTATCCATTGATTCATGGATTGAATCCCATGCTGAGGAGCTTCTACAATGTTGCCAGTCTTGTGTTATTAGAAATAATACAGTGAAAAAAATCTTACAATTTTTACATTTGAAAAACCTTGCCTTCACTATAAGACAGCCCTGAAATCTCCTCCTTGGCTTTATTAAATTAGGTAAGCAGTTTTCTGTGGGACACAGCCTGTTATACTTTGCCAAGGAACTGCAAAGGCAGCCCAGGCAGATAATTTGCATTAGCTGCCTGAGTAATGAATGGAGTGGTTGGCAAAGTGAGTTTCTGGTAAATGAATTAGCTAGATAATTAAGTCACTGGATTTGATTTTTCTGTGTCTATTTATTACTATTTCCAGTAATAAAACAGGGGCAAAGTATGTCCCCTACATTCCCCCTACTGTCCTTTTCAGAAGAATGGATTTTGGATTCATTTAGAACAGGGGTCTCAAACTTTTTAAACAGGGGGCCAGTTCACTGTCCTTCAGACTGTTGGAGGGCCAGATCATAGTAAAAACAAAAATTATGAACAAATTTCTATGCACACTGCATATATCTTATTTAGAAGTGAAGAAACAAAATGGGAATAAATACAATATGTGGCCCGCGGGCCGTAGTTTGAAGACCCCTGTTTTAGAAGAATAGATTTTGGATTCCTTAACAACCATTGTAGGCTTTGTAAAGCCTCCGGTCAATACAGCATTCAGCCACTTGAGGGCACAATTTACTTATTTTCTAGATTTAAAACCAGATTTACAGTTTTCTTTACTGTTACAAAAGCCCAAGTAGTTGTGATTTGTTGAAGTTTGTGATTTGTTTTCTTCCCTTCTCTCGCCTCTCCTTTTCTTCCCTTCTCCTATTTTTCCTTTCTCCTCTTGAAGCATAGGGCCAAGATAAACAAACAGTATCCCAATGTTCCAAATATAACTGCTGTTATGTTTGGCTTGGGTGTCAAACCAAAGGAGCATGGTAGTACTCAGGGCTTACTTCTGGCTCTGTGCTCAGGGATCACTCCTGGTAGGATTCAGGCAACCCTATGTGGTGCTACGTAGCAAACCCATATCAGCCACATGCAAGGCAAAGGAAAACCCTAGCTGCTGTACTGTTTGTTACTCTAACCCATCTGTTGTTATCTTGTAAAGCATTTTATTCTTTAAACTTTCTGCTTCTTCTTTATTTCATTCAGAAATAACAACCTTAGAAACTGAGCATTTAGGAGAAGATCTAGAGGGAAGGAGCATGCAAAAATATGTCCTGTATTGAAGAAACAGTAAACCTTCTCATTTAGGGGCAAGAGGGCATTGTTCACTGCATATATTTATACACACACCATCCATCTCTCACATAGAACATGGGTGGCAATAGTAAAAGAGTGTTAAGGAAACACTTAAAAATGTATTTTTAAAAAGTGTTTAAAAACACTTAAATAGGGGCCGGCGAGGTGGCGCTAGAGGTAAGGTGTCTGCCTTGCAAGCGCTAGCCAAGGAAGGACCAAGGTTCAATCCCCCAGCATCCCATATGGTACCCCCCAAGCCAGGGGCAATTTCTGAGCGCTTAGCCAGGAGTAACCCCTGCTCATCAAATGGATGTGGCCCGAAAAACCAAAACAAAACAAAACAAAAACAAACAAACAAACAAAACTTAAATAAAAAGAAAAGTCTTTAAAATGGTTCTATGTACATTTGCCACTGAGCTTGTAAGTCTTGTTGCCTCTCTCCAACCAGTCCTTTGAGTCTGCCATATGCCTTACTTTTTCTGTCAGTTAACCACTGTCCTAGAGCATCTGCTCTGTTCATTGAATGGTGGTGAATGCCATGTCTCCATATACATGGTGAGTTTCATGCTTAGTGAAATGAGTCAGAAGGAGAGGGACAGACATAGAATGATTGCACTTATATGGGATATTAAAAAAAAAAGTCTGAGAATGATGCACAAAAACAATAGAAATGAGGACCAGGAAGACCAGCCCATGGATGGTCCACAAAGAGGAGAGGGGAGTGTAGTTGGGACAGAGAAGGGTCCACGATGACAATGATCATTAGAAACGATTACTTTGGACAAGAACTGGGTGCTGAAAGGAAGTGAAATAATATGCATGATTCCCTTTTAGTAACAGTATTGCAAACTGCAGTGCCTAAAAGGAAAGACAGAGGGGGAGAGAGAGAGAGGGAGAGAAAGAGAGAGAGAAAGAGAGCACGAGAGAGAGAGAGAGAGAGAGAGAGAGAGAGAGAGAGAGAGAGAGAGAGAGAGAGGGAAGGAGAAAAGGAGAGAGGGATAGAAATGTCTACCACAGAGGGGGAGGTGGGAAGAAAATGTGGGGAAATTGGTGGCATACACTTGAAGTGTACAGTTGAAGTGTATGGAATGTTGTACCTCAGTTGGCTGAAACTAAAACATCAACAACTTTGTAACTGATGTTGTTTCATAAAAAAAAAAAAATGAAATAGAGCTGGAGCCTGTGTTTGATGACAATGATAATCATGTATAGAAGGAGCCTCCAGAAATGTTTAAAGACTTTCCTTTGATTCCTACACTTTTGTTGTTTATTTTAATTATTATTTAAAATTCATTCTTTGAAGTGGCTTAGGTTGAGACATACTTGAGGGAATTGTGCTCATTTCTTTTGCAGCATCACTGGGGGGGAAAAAGCACAAACAGAAATATCTACTTTTTAGTTTTGTTCATCCTTGAAAACTTCTGACTTTCCTAGGTACAATTATAGATGCTCCAAAGGTTAGCCACAGTTTTCAGCAAGTAGTGGGATACTTTAAAGTTGCCTTATAATGGCTCTTTGTTCATGGGGATTCTGGAGCTCAATGGGTTCCAGGTAGGCCAACCTGAACCAATCAGCAAAAGTCAGAAACCCCTCTGAACTAGAAGGTGCTATGTCAGAGTCAAGGTGCTATGTCAGAAAAACATGGAAGAGGAGTTTCCACAGCACAAATTACAATAGAACTATGAATTGAAGGCCTTAGCTTTATTGTTCATCCATTTTATTAACGTAACATTGTGTTATCACTTATATATGGTTCAAATGTGCATCAAAATCAACATCTGTTTGTATTTACACCTCAAAGTGTACAACTCAAAGACAATACAACTGAAAGACAACATTATAGCTGTGTATACTCATAATGGAAAAGTTCACAATTCAAAGTCTGGTCCCATTCCTTTGTACATATATTCTCAATGTCCCATTTTTCATCTGGTAACCACAGTTTGGCTTGATAGTCTAACAGTTTATCTTTGTCTTATTTAGTCCATTTTGTTTCTTTACATGCCACACACTGGAGTGAGTATTTTCTTTGGTTTATTTCACCTATGCCTACTTTGGCTGTATTTTTGCAAATGTCAAGATTTCTTCGTGTGTGAGTGTGTTTGAGCCACACCCGGTGGTGCTCAGAGGTTATTCTTGGCTCTGTGCTCAGAAATCGCTTCTGAAAGGCTTGGGGGGACCATACAGGATGCCAGGGATCAAATTCGGGTCTGTCCCAGATTGGCCACACGTGCAATGCAGATTCCCTTCTACGGTGCTATCACTCTGGCCCGAAGATTTCTTCTTTTTAAAAAAAAAAAAATAACAATAATGATGGGACTAGAGATAAGGTACAGCAGAAAGGGCACTTGTCTTACAAGCAGTCAATGTGTCTTTCATTCTCAACCTCCCATATAGTACCCAGAGCACTGCCGAGAGATTCCTTAGTGTAGAGCCAGGAGTGATCCCTGAACATCACCAGGTGCTGTCCAGAAACCAGTAATAAAATACTATAAAGTAACAGTTACCTGTTGTATATTTATACCACATCTTTATCCAGTTATCCATGGGAAGAATTGAGGTTATAATAGTGTAATAAAATAATCTTTACTAATGGTTTTCAGTTGCTGGTCCAAAAATCCTACACAAACTTGATCTGCAGGTGTAAAAAAGGTGAAAAAAATGACTGCTTTAGACAACTGGCTAAAAAAAAATAGGATGTAATGTATCCTTTTTTTTTTTTTTTTTTTTTTTTTTTTGGTGTTTGGCCCACATCTGGTGATGCACAGGGGTTACTCCTGGTATGCACTCAGAAATCGCTTCTGGCCTGGGGGGCTATACGAGTCGACGGGGATCAAACCAAGGTCCATTCTGGGTCACCCTCGTGCAAGGCAAATGCACTACCGCTGTATTACTGTTCCAGCTCTCAGAATGTCATGTATCTTTTAGAATGGAAAATGAACCTCATGTATCCATTGGGCTAAATACTGGGCTAAAAAATGTCCCCAAATGAGCCAGTTCCACCTCATTTGTTTTATGTTCTTGATTTGATAATATTTAAAATGTAATCTGAGACCTGTGTAATGGAGCAGAAGCATAAATATTAAGATTTTATAAGGATAAAATCATAGAAATTCATCTTAATGGTTTGTTTGAATAATTCTTAAGTGATTTCCATGCCCAAGCTAATAACTATACATTTAGCAATAAGAGCATCTCAAAGCCCATTTCAAATATCTACTTAGAATTATAGCTTTAAAACTGAGCCTGTGGTTCCTGTTCCTATTGCATTGACTCATATATATGATGGGATAACGGCGTAGGGTTCTCTCCTCTTGGAATTCAAAAGCAACGTGACAGCTACCTCTGTTCCCATCTCTTCTTCCATTGATTCACAGCAGAGAACAGCCCAGTTTCTTTGATACCACATGGTTCCTGCTCCCCTGACCCCAACTGTAGGAAATAGCCATCTCCTCCTCCTCTCTTCACCCTACCCCCACCCCTGCTAAATACAAAGCCAGGAGAAACCCCTGAGCACTGCCATGTGTGGTGTCCCCCCCAAAGAAAATAAAAAAGGAGAGTCAGAAACTTTATAATCTGTTCCCTTCCCCGGCTCAGGATTGGATGATTTTCTTTACCTAACAATATTCTGTTCCTTCCTTCACAACATACACACACATACATATATGCGCACGCGCGCGCATACAGAAACACACACACATACACACACACACACACACACACACACACACACACGTTTTCTGAGTTTACCCATTGATTAATTCCAAGTTTGAAGTTCTGTTCATTCACTCTTTCTACATCCTCAGTTTTCACATTTCCTAGTTACATTTTTTAACTTCATGTTTATTGAGCTGAACACTGCTGATGTACACACACCCCAGGATCAGATGTTGCATTAATACTTTATAATATCATGAGATACTTAGTACTAGTGAGAGTAAGAATACAAATTATTTCCTTGGACAGAGTTTTCTTATCCTAACCAGAAGCCCTTGAGAGACAGCTACTTGCTTTCTATAAAGCAAGGAAAAACATCATCTCGTTGGCTTGTACTTACCTTATGAATAAGTAAAACGATAATATTTAGGTTTCCTCACCCTTTATCCCAAACTAAAACTGAAATTTCATTTCACCTGACCATAAAAAACTACCTTAGTGGGCAAAAATGGCAAAAAGAACCACCAGAAAGGGGACCCATAGAGCCCAAAAGGGGCACTTCTGGTGGCAGGAGGAGAAAAAGATGCAGAGACCAGAGAGAGCCAGGAAAGGGTGTCTCAGTTTTCTTATCAGCAAAACAGGAAACCTCTGTGATACTTGAGAAAGTATCACATGTAAATCTTTGTGAAATCTAAAATGCTCTACAATTAGGCTATTTTCCTTTTCCTTTTGTTGGGGGGGACACACTCAGCAATGTTCAGGGGTTGATTGCTACTGGCTCTGCACTCAGGAATTGTTCCTGGAAGTGCTAAGGATATGTGGGAGGGGGGGGGGCATGTTGTATGGCAGGGTTCCAGCCCATGTTGGCTGTGTACAAGGCAAACACCCTACCTGCTGTACTGTTCACCAAAACTGTTTCTATCATGTATACTCTGAGCTCCTCCTCACTTCTCCCCCTCAATTGATTGTAAACTCAACTGTATGTAGCAGAGATTCACATTATTTTTCCCTTTGCATGATAAAATTGTTTTGCTTTTGGTGGGGCTCACTCAGGAAATGCTCTTGGTATTGGCATATAGAACGGATATGCCTAGTAACTGATTATTTGAGGGGGAAAGTGGCCATCTTGGGGGGGGGTCAGTGGCACTCTAGATTTTTCTAGAATTTGGATATGCTGATTATCTCCTCCTTTGTAAGGTTCCACTCCTGACTCTAAGGCTCTATTTCTGCCTGATTAAACTTTAAGTAGTTCCCAGGAAAAACATCAGTCTCATGTGAACATCTTTGGGGCTTTTGGGGGGAGGAGTTGGTTTTGAGGCCACACCCATTGACACTCAGAAATCTGGCTTTCCCTCAGAAATCACTTTTGGCAGGCTGGGGGACAATATGGGATGCCTTGGATTGAACCCAAGTCCGTCCCAGGTCAACCGTGTACAAGGCAAACGCCCTACCTGCTATGTTATTGCTCCAGCCCCTAATATGAACATCTTGCTTTGATTTCCTCATGGGGAATTAAATGAGATATGGAGAAATCGTTGTTTTGGCTTCGTCCATTCTCACTAGTGTGAGATGGATATTATTGTTTGGAATTGTATTTCCCTAAAAATCAATGGTGAATATTTTCTATGTGCCTGTTGGCTATCCATCTGTATGTAGGTTTTTTTTGGAGAAATATTAGTTCACCTTTTCTTCCTATTGTTAATAAGTTTGAGATTTTCTTTTGTTACTGAGTTTCATGAAATCTTTATGTATCTTACATTATGTATTTATGTATCTTATATTAGCCCTTTGTCAAATATATGTATGACCTGCCTACTACTGGCTATACTTGGAAGGTTTGCACAGTGCTTTATGATAGTAGGGTCATTTGCTTTTAGCACTCAGAAGTGAAATGGGAGGAGCTAAGTCTGTTTCCTTAGACTTAAGCAAATATCTGCCAGCCTTTAGCTAAACTATTAGCTTGACATTCACCTTGAAATTTGCCCTCAGGGTCTGTTATTACAGACAAGAATTCCAGTATTAGTATCCTATTTATCAGCAAGATTACTGGAGGTCACCAAGATGTCCCTTACTGTCTTGTCTTGTGACTTTGAAAGATTTCCAAATCATTCACATTAACCTGTTTCCAGCAAAGGAAAGAAACTGGTCCTGTGAAGGTGTGATTGTGACTAAGTGGATCATTGTTTGATGGCAGAATCACTAGATTCTGCAAGTTTACCTCTATCTTACAAGATGAGTTGTCATTATTGGTCATGGCAATTTACACAGGAAGGTTTGCTGACTAAGTAGAAAGAATTTGAAATTCCCAAACAATTAGTTATCAAGAAAAGCCTTCCAAAGTGACTATGAAAGAAATTCTTTCCTTTTTTACTATTTTAATGGAATCATCATTAGATAGGCAATTATAATTGTTGATGATTGAATTTCAGTCATACAGTATTCCAATACCCATCCCTTCACCAGTATCCACATTCTGCTACCAATGTCCTCAGTTTCCCACCCACTCAGTCTCATGAAAGAAATTCTTAATGAGTATCTAGTGTCTGCTTTGTGCTATGATACTACAAATTGAAGGAAACCTCTTTTTCCACTCAGACACTGGTACTGCAGTTACCAACTACAGTTAGCTTTCAAAATTATTGTACCATAAGGTGTAATTCTCTAATAAGTAATTATTTTGCCATGATGAGTAATTCCTGGTTTGACTATAGGATAATCTGGTTAAAAAAAATTATTAGATAGGGTCCAGAAAGATAGTACTGGGGTAGAACAGTTGCTTCACATGTAGCTACAGCAGCCACAACCCTGGTTCAATTCCCCCATATGGCATTGCATATGGATCCTGACTACTACCTGGGGTCACTGCTAGGCATAAAGTCAAGAACAGCTCTTGAGCACTGAAAGTTTGGCCCAAAAGCCAAAAAACAAACAAAAAAAAATTGGATAACATAATTCTTTATATTTTTTTATCTAATATGAAGGTTTTGATTTATCACATGCCAAATACATGAGTATGTTTATCAGTTTGTTAATAATCACTCCCATCTGGTTTAGGTGCTATGGGTTACAGGTACCTACAGATCTTCCCTCCCATGGACAAAATAAGTGTTTTCTTATAGTCATTTCTTTCTTTTACTTTTTGAGGGGAAGAAGCTCAGAGTGCTAAAGTTCTAACCCTGAGCCTCACACATGTAAGTTAGACCCCTGGTCCTTCTATTTATGCATACTTATTTGCCTATTTTTTGGCGTAGGGGATATATTCAACTGTGCTCAGGGATCACTTCTGATGGAACTTGAGGAACCATATGTGATACTAGGTATTGAACCATAGTCAGTTGCATGCAAAACGAGTACCTTACCACCTGTACTATCCTGCCCTTTTCATGCATATTTAAAAATACTATTCTGCATGCTTGTCAATAAGAAATATGGTGGTCCTTTGGAAATGTAAATTCTTCAAGTCATCTAAATTCCTTTGGTGTCCATTATTATGAAAGTGCTTTTGGATTAATTGTTCTTGACATTTCCTTGTAACTGGATAGTCTGTTAAGTGCCACACAGGACACAGAATGTCCACAGTGATGGTGTTTTGCACAGTGTCAGCAATTGCACAGTGTCTAATGGGAGTAATTGCGAATCTAATGATGGTATTGGGGGACAGGTAGGTAATGGCCTGTCTTGGGTGTAGGAGAGGTGTGTGGTGATAACTAATTTTCTAACTTGCTTATCCTGTCTGGCTGGACTAGTTCTGTCATGATTTATATAGATATGTAGCCTCTTTCATCCAGCAACTTCAAAGCACTTTTACAAAACCTGGCTCATTATTTCCTCAAGCCCAACATAGAGAGAGGTCAATTAGTATCTTTGTAATTAATTCCAAAATGCAGAAACTGAACTATACAGAACTTTAGAAGATTCTTCTAAAAGTATACTGCATTGCAAATAGGCAAGATATGCAAGAGGTTTAGTACCACTTTTTAAATGAAAAATGGAGAAATAATTTAGATTTTTTTATTCCCGTCCTAATTAATTTTGGAAATAAATATAACTAATGGCACCTTAATAATAATGAATGTCATATAGCCATTATCAAATTAAGAGTGAAATGGAGTACTATATTGCTGTTATCTTATTTCTTGTACTTTTCTGTAATGCTCAACTATCTAAGATATGGATCACATTATTATTTTTTAGCTTTTTTTTTAAAATATAATTTTTATTTTGATCATAGTGGCTTACATATTGTTGACAATAATATTTTAGTTACATATTTACATAAAATCAGGGGGGATTCCTATCACCAAATTGTCCTCCCTACACCTCCCTTTTTGTCCTACCTCCCATATCCTCTTCCCTCACCCCCAGGGTTGCTAGAATATGTGGTCTCCGCTGTATCTAGCCTACTACTTAGTAGTCTTGCATCTGTTCGGTCCTGGTGCCTCCCTTATTTCCCCCTCTAACTGGGGGGCAGGACTAGCTAGTTCAAGTTACGTGGTTTTGTTTGAAGGAGAGAAAAGTAATAAACTGGGGTAAAAGTCTAATACGCCGAAAATAAGCGGAATTCTTCTAGAGGCTCTCATCATCGGTTTGAGAGACGAAGGAGAGAAAAAAGGTGAAACATTCCACCAGTACAAAAAGAAGTGTCAAATATCCAGTGAGGATTCAAAAAAAAAAAAAAAAAAAAACAGAAACAAAAAAAGAAAACACAAAACAAAACAAAAAAAAACACAAAACAACAACAACAACAAAAAATGCCATGGTCTTGATATAAGAAACATGGCATAGCATATAAAGAAAGAACAGAAAGGAAGAGAAAGAATGAGTATAACTGGGAACAACAACTTCAATAATCACACCCAAACAGAGAAATTGACCAAAAATAGATAGGTAAATAAAAATAATAATAATAAATGAAGATAAAATAATATATAAAAAAAATAAACAATGTTATGTGCTTTTTGTTTTTTCCCTCCTGCCCTGGCACAGTAAATATTGGGGTCATTCGAAAAGGAATTCAGTTGGCCTAAGAGATATGGGGTTTCTCCGCCCTTGGAGTGTATTGTCATGGGATCAACTATAGACTCTGTTCAGGATCATTTACTCTCCCGGTGGTGCTTTTGTGGTGTTTGGACGACCTCTGCTCTGTCCTAGGTGGATCACATTATTTTTATAGTCATATATTGCTTTCATGGTATTTATAGTTGAAAGATTATATGAACATGAGTGTGATATCAAGAGGTAGTATGGATGAAATCCATTAAGTTAGATAATAAGAAAGCCAAAAAGATATTACAGTGGGTAGGGTGCTTACCTTGAAAGTGACCAACCATGGTTTAATCCCTGGCATCCCACATGGTCCTCCAAGTCCCATCAGGAGAGATCCCTGAGCATGGAGTCAGGTGTAAGTTCTGCATGCTACTGGACTTGTAACAATAAAATAAAAAATAAAGCAGATGATAGGGGCCTGGAAAGATAGCACAACGATTAAGAAGTATGCCTTGCATCGGTCAACTCAAGTTTGAACCCCAGCACCACATATGGGCCCCAAAACTCATGAGGAGTGATCCCTAAGCTTAGAACCCAGAATAAGTCCTGAGAAACACTGGGTGTAACTCAGTGTCCCCATGACCCCCCAGAAAGGATGAAAATACTCTGAGTCTAGGATATATGAGCTGAAACTCAGGGCTGGAGAAGGGATTGACATTTTGATCAAAGTGTTCTATTTTGAGCAGAGGAACTATAGGTACAAAAGCCTAAAGGTGGAACTGAACTGGAGCTAACACAAACTGCTAGGTAAAAGTTAGCTGGTGGGGGACAAGAGCCTTACTACAGCCTGTAGGGCATTTGCCATGCATGCAGCTGACCCATGTTCAATCCCCAGCATCCCATAGGGTCTCCTGAGCCCCCTAAACTGTTATCCTTGAGTGCAGAGCCAGGACTAAGTATTGAGTACCATGGGGTATGAACCAAAAACAAAGGCAAGAAAAAGTTAGCTGGTATGTAGGAGAGGAGAGGGAATAACCAAGAGGTAGCAGAGGGGAAATCTTTACCTCTCAGCGTCATAATTATTACACTTGCATTTTATGATTTTTACATTTGTGACCTCTTCCAAAAGCAGCTAGGGAGCCACTGATTCTGTCTGACTTGAGGATGGGGTCTCTCAGCTGATAGCAGGATCCAGTGATGCAAGGTTATTTGGTGGTGGGTGTGGTGTGATGACATTGGGACATACCAACTTTGGCACTCTCATTACCTAAGTATAATTATACCTCAGTAGATTGATATTTTTAAACTATAGACTTGTGTAAGGTCATCCCCACATGCCATATCTTTAACCCCAGGTGAACTAGTCTAAAGCAGTGTCACTGTATGAAATAATCCAGACCAGGCTGAGGGTGAAACACGTGTAGTCTGGCGATCTTCTACCTTGTATCAAGAGTGAGTTTCCTGCCAGAATGGTCGTTTTTATTGAGTACAAAGATCATCCCCTGGTGGGGCAGAAAGGACAGAGTAAGGACAGATAGATCTGGTTATCCTGAGCCAGTTCTGCCCAGGTTTACATGTAAGACAGTCTCTGTTTTGGGTAAAACAAAGTTGTAAACAAACAGATACAAAAGAACTAGGGATGATCTTTGCTTTGGGTAAAATAAACTGTAATCTAACTAATTTAGAAAGTGCTTCAGAGACTGTCAGGGAGTAGTTTGGAAACCACTCGAACCATTCTCATGGCTGCTTTTGTGGCTGCTTCACACAGTGAACTAACTTTTTTTTTTTTGCAACCTTCATCTTCTCTTGTTTAAACACTGGGACTGCAAACCCAGAATTCTGTGCCAATTCTTTCATTGTGCCATTCCCTGGTGCTTACTCTCTCATAGACATTTGAAGTGCATTCTGACCATCTACTCAATTTAATTTTTTTTTCCATGAAATTGCTATACATTTTTATCTTCCTTTTTCCCTGAATGTGGGCATAGTCTGTGCAGTGTACCATTGACAGCCAATTGTGAGCCTCTTAAAAGAGACCTTATCAGAGGACCAGATAACCAGAAAAAGTCACCCCAAAGTCAAGCAGGGGAGGGGGACCCTATAAGGGCCCCTTGATGCTGTCAGAATAATGATGCCACAGTGCAAAGGGCAGAGTGGCCTTGAGAGGGCACATGATATTAATTCTATTCAACTCTCAGCACTACCAGCCTTGTTTTCAGTGAGCATTCAAGTAGAGACTAAGATGAGGTAAGATGACCTTTGAACTTGCGCTCAGGAAATAATAGTTACCCCATGTCCTTAATCATTCCAGGTATCGCTTTTTTCCCTTCTTGCATACCTGAGAATATTCATTACTGCGCAAGATAATTTCAGACTATGCTCTAACTCGTTTGGGGGAGGTTATTCTGTCTCTGGCTAAGTTTCTTTCAGTGTTTCCCCCAGAATATCAAACTTGTGGACTATGCAATGAAGGAATCGGTCATTTAAAGGAGTTCTGTGGCCAAAACATTGGGGGAAAGGACCAAAATTTCTTCTAAGATTTAAGATGCATATTAAGCTGTTTATCTTGGTTTACTCCCATACTTCCCAACAATATCTTTTCTACCATCTTCTTCCCCACACAGTTGATAATTTACAAAGCACTGGAACAGACTCTCTAAATTCTGTTTCATTACATGGTTTTCAGTGGTAACCAGGCTAGTTGTATTAACCTTAGTTGGGTATCTAGTGTAAAACTAAAGGGTATTTTGTTTTTGTTTTGTTTTGGGTTAATTTTGGGGAGCCACACATGGTGACACTCAGGGATACTCCTGACTATGCGCTCAGAAGTCGCTCCTGGCTTGGGATCAGGTCAGCCGCATGCAAGGTAAATACCCTACCACTGCGCCACAGCTCCAGCCCCATGAGACTATATGGGATAAATATCTTTGTTTTCAACAATGAGCCAGGGTTGGCCACATGCAATGCTTGTGCCTTAATCCCAACATACACTCTCTCTCTTTCTCTCTTTCGCTCTCTTTATTTCTCTTTCTCTCTCTCACACACACACACATTTACAACTACTATTTTCTGACACTATTCTAGTTGCTGTAGATAAGTTGATGACTCTAAGACATCAGCTATAAATATCTGCCCTTGTGGCTTAATGTTTACTGGAATTTACTAGTGAATGCTAGTAATAATACAAATAAAAAGAAAAGATTGAGCCAGAGCAAAAGCACAGTGGTAGGGCATTTGCTTTGCATGTGGCCAGCCCAGGACAGACTCGGGTTCAATCCCTGGTATCCCATATTGCCAGGAGCAATTTCTGATTGCAGAGCCAGAAGTAACCCCTAAGCACCACCAGGTATGCCCCCAAAACAAAACAAAAGATTTATACAATTATAGTAATCTAGGGCCAGAGCAGTGGTAATAGTGGTAGGACACCTACCTTGCACGTGCTAACCTAGGATGGACCACGATTTGATCCCCAGCATCCTATATGGTCCCCCAGGCAGGAGAAATTTCTGAGTGCATAGCCAGGAGTAACCTCTGAGCATCACCAGGTGTGGCCCAAAAACAAAAAAAAATTATAGTAATCTAGTCTCTTTTGACCTATAACTATTGAATTACATATTATGTATTATATTATAATGTATACGATATATGGTATATTTTATATATTATGCATACTTCTGTTGTGTTATTAGTAGTAGCTAGTTAGAGATGGAGATTTGAACCATCATAATATCAGAAAAGAAAGCTAAATACTAAAATACATGTCATTTAGAAGTGAAAATTACTACCTAAGTATAGCAAAAGAAAAAGCAAAAGAGAAGAATTTAGGCCACCATCTGCGGTCATGAGTTTTGTTGAAAATGAACTGAGTATTTTGCTATCTAAATGTTATCTCTTATGTATATTGTTTCCAAGACATCAAGAATTTCTGAGCTGCTGCAGACCTATCTATATACTTAGAACAGAGCAGTGTTGTTGGCTATTGTCAGATGACTGTAGGAAAATAATGACTAAAGGAAAAATCAAGTGACTCAATTCTCAAAAATAAATACTTTTGTTTTGAAAGGAAAGCTCCTTTCAGACTTAATCACCCTGTACGAGCATGTGACAATGTTCACTGGAAAACCTGGCTAAATAAATGCCAAACTTATTCACTGACTCTTCATTTTTTCTCTTCCAGAAACCTTCTCTATGTCTACCCACAGAGGCTGAACTTTGCTAACAAACTAGCATCTGCCCGAAACATTACAATCAAGATCCAGTTTATGTGTGGAGAGGATCCTAACAATGCAATGCCGGTAAAGAGGGAAGGAAACATTGGCCTCAAACCAAGCTTCCCTTGTCAGTTCACCTGGATCAAATCCAGGACTTATCAGTATCTCTGGGTCAATACTGTTCCACATGTGCCGTGGCCTTTGCAGCTAAGCCGGTTTTGGCCATAGGGAACTAGGAACAAGATCATCTAAATAGAACGTCTTTTTCCTAACTTATTGCTTGTAAGCTGTGAAATTTGGATATGATCCAGCCATTTTTAGAAGAGTAGAGAATATAATGAAGTCTTTTTATAGCTCTCAAACATCATAGGAAATAAGAAACCTTCCTCCACTCAAGAGATTTGCAGGGGCCGGAGCCATAGCACAGCGGCAGGGCATTTGTTTTGCACACAGCCAACCTGGAACAGACCCCTATTCGATTCCTGGCATCCCATATGGTTCCCAGAGCTTTCCAGGGGAGACTTTTGAGCACAGAGCTAGGAGTAACACCTGAGTGCCCCCGGATGTGATCCAAAAGCCAAAAGAAAAAAAAAGAGAGAGAGAGAAACAGAAAGAGAGAGAGAGAAAGATTTTTAGATTCTCAATATTTGCTGGTATTTCCTGGATTTGCAGATAGGCAATGTAGTTGTATATCTGGAGATAAATTTAAAGTACCACTCAGACAGGGAACACTCTAGCTCAACATATTAGTCATGGATCTTCATCCTTAAAAGCAGTTTAATCGGGACCAGAGAGATAGCACAGTGGTAGGGTGTTTGCCTTAGATGCAGAAGGACAGTGGTTCGAATCCCAGCATCCCATATGCTCCCCCGAGCCTGCCAGGAGTGATTTCTGAGTGTAGAGCAGGAGTAACCCCTGAGCGCTGCCAGGTGTGACCCAAAAACAAAAACAAAAACAAAAGGCAGTTTAATCAAATAATAAATGTATAATGCAGTGCTTTCTGTGAAACTCAAAAAATGCCAGCACTCATGCGTTATAACCATCAGCTCCCAAATGAGACAGAAAACTGCTCTTATGGTTTTCAAAAGTCAGAGGAGTCAGTTAAGGTACCTTTTAGTTAAAGTGCTTTTTTCGAATATTTTTATTTTTCAGACATATAAGGGTTGTGTTTTTTTGGGGGGGTTTGGTTTTTTTTTTTTTTTTTTTTTGGTTTTTGGTTTTTGGGTCACACCCAGCGGTGCTCAGGGGTTACTCCTGGCTAACTGCTCAGAAATAGCTCCTGGCAGGCGTGGGGGACCATATGGGACACCGGGATTCGAACCAACCACCTTAGGTCCTGGATCAGCTGCTTGCAAGGCAAACGCCGCTGTGCTATCTCTCCGGCCCCATAAGGGTTGTTTTTATAAATCATCCTACCTATTACAAGAATCTTCTTGCAGTGGCATTGTAATTGAATCCTTGAGGAAAACTCTCTTAACTCCCTCAACTCTGTCTGTCTCTATTGGGGGGGTGTTGTTTGTTTGTTGTCGGGCCACACCCAGCAGTGATCAGGGGTTTCTCCTGGTGTTGCCCTCAGAAATCACTCCAGGCAGTCAAATGGGATGCCAGGGATCGAACCCAGGTCAGTTCTGGGTTTGCGAGGTACAAGGCAAATTCCCTACCCTATGTACTATCACTCCAGCTCTCAACTCTATCTCTGGCGCCTTCACTAAGACTCCTTGGAGAGCAGCCAAGGTGCCTAGCCATGCCAAGGGCACTTGTGGGCAAACTTCATCCTGTTCTTGACATGAGTATGACTGTGTATAGTGGAAAAGGCCTTTTATCTTTGCCCCAAAGTGAGTCCACTTGTTAAGTCATGTACCTTTAGAGCTGATGAAGTCCTGGAAGTACTTTTTTCTAAAGAGCAAAAACTGTGGACAGGACAGTGAGGGTCCTTACCATTCTAGCTACTGAGTCTATATCTTTGGGGAAAATATAACCTAAACTAGGGATCTTTCACTGAAGGCAAAACCATTTAACATTCCTTTGCATTATGGACCTTAAGGAAAGTGAGTGGGGAGAGTACTGGGCTTCTGTTTTCATGAACCTGTGGGTCATTATCACTGATACCATCCATTGGAGTCTCAGTTTACCCTTCCTACTCAGCTCTTTTGCATCTGTATAGTTTTTTTACAGTAGAACTTAGCACTCTTGATTTATGAGAGACCAAACAATCCTATTCGGCTGGTGAGAGTTGATTTCATATTTCCAAATATCATTGTTAATTGAGTACTTTCTGCATTCATTAATAGGTCATCTTTGGCAAATCCAATGGGCCTGAATTTCTGCACGAAGTATACACAGCCATTACCTACCATAATAAGTAAGTATATTTCAGAGTTCTAAGCATGTGCTAAGATAATTTATTTATTTCCTAATATTTCTGAATCCCCAAAGTGATTTTTCAAGCAGCTTTTATAGCTCAGGGGCTATCACTTTTTCCAATTTTATGATTTTATATTGGAGACTATTCTGTCACAGTACAACAGGTAAGGTGCTTGCCTTGCACACGGCCAATCCGAGCCCACAAATGGTTCCCTGACCCCTATCAGAAGTGTTCCTTGAGTGCAGATCTAGGAGAAAGCCCTGAGTATACCATCAGGTATAACAACCCCCCACCCCAGAAAAAAAAAACACAACAGCAACAACAACATTAAGAACCTAATCATTTTTAGACTTTACTGAAATTTTAATGATAATGAAGAGGTTTTCTCCTATTAAAGAAATGCTTCCTAACTTACTTTGAGATACTCAAAGGATCCAGAAAAGGAATTCCATCCTTTTTTTTTTTTTTTTACATTAAGTTGTTGTATTTATCCATTGTGTTCTCTTTTCTTCCCACCCCATACAACCAAAAGCCTTATTATGTAAGGGAATGTAATAGCTTGGTCTGTCAACTTAGGAACAGAATGATATCCTTTGAAAAACAACACATCAATGGGGGTGGGAGAGTATAGAGCCAACTATCTGTGACTTAGAGGTTCTAGTCAGAGAAGCTGTCATTCTTACTAAAGGTAAGACCTGTTTTGGAACAGGTCTCCTGACTTCTATGAAGAAGTGAAAATCAAGCTCCCTGCAAAGCTCACAGTCAATCACCACCTCCTGTTCACCTTCTATCATATCAGCTGTCAGCAAAAGCAAGGTGCCTCGGTGGAGAGTCTCCTGGGATATTCTGTGAGTTGTTTTCAACTTGCCGATTCACACAACTGTGATTGGTACAGCCAAGGATCCTGCAGAGATAAACAACTGAAATTCTATTCACTTGATGGGGGGGGGGGTCAGAACTAGCAAAATGTGTCAAAATAGATTATAGTATAACAGAAATGTCTTAATAGCAAATGTTAAATTTTAGGAATAAAAAGTTAGACACTGATAGATATTGAATGAATTCTCATTCTTTTTCTTAAGCCTTTTAAAAAAAAAGCTTTAATTCTTTTGCTTTACTTTTATGTCTGTATCTTTGCATTCATTATAATGACCATCTTTTCCAAATCTTATATCTATGCTTCATTTAATAATACTGATTCTTTTTTAATCCCAAAGAGAAAAAATGTTCTATCTTTAATAAATACAAAAGATAAATAAGCATTGGTATTCTGACTCACATATACATTGGCTATCAAGAATAATGCTACTTCTTTGGCTCTGAAGACAGTAAATCATTGATACTACCATTTCAGGGACTCTCAGGGAATTTGAAATGCAACGAACTTGATAGAAATTATTGCCAAAAAGAACCCTGGTCAATATCTAATCATGGTTTAGTTGCATTTGATTATTGTGAGCTAGAAAAATTGTCAGAAATTATATGCTTTAATAAATACCACTTTGTTCTTTACATCGTCTGTTTCAGTGGCTGCCAATTCTCTTAAATGAACGTCTTCAAACTGGATCCTATTGTCTCCCAGTTGCACTGGACAAACTGCCAGTCAATTACTCCATGCATTCTGCAGAGGTAACTACTAAATCAGGCGACAACTGCTCTCTGACCTGCCACTCCCATAGCCCACTTGTCAGACCCACTTCCAGTTCCCTTCAATGTAACACATGGTGTTTATCATGTGTTTTCAGGTGTGAGATAGATTCCTCCAAGCAATGCCCAAAATGTCCAGGGGCTTTTCCCAACAGTTCTCAGCCAACAAGGCTAGATAGTTCAATGCTTGTCCTGGCATCTAGTACTGGAACCACAAGGGAAATCTTAACAATGCTCAGCAACCTTCCAATCCTAGGATGTGCAAGGAAGGCCTGAAGTGCTGAAGATAGAACTCAGATACACTGAAGATTTGTACACTAGACCACTAACCCATCTCCCTGACCTGTTCAGCATGTTGTGGGGTACAATCATTAGTCATCATTCCATGAGGCTTTAAGAGCTCGCAGGGCTCCCATGGGAGAGGAGACAGACTGGTGGTGGAAGCTTATTAACTTGCCGTCACCAGTTCAAAATCTTCAGTGGATGTGCCTGCTTCCCGAAGGCAGCATTATTCTACATTACCTACCCAAAGGGGACCCCCTGCAAATAATGGACAAGTAAGGGAAGGGAAATAAAGCTCCTTTATGATCAACACTGCTTCCAGTCAGATACTGAGAAGAAGGTCCGAGCCCAAAAGTTTCCCTTCTGTGATCAGTGCTCATGGCGTCAGGTAAAAAGCAAAGTTTAATCCTCCATGAATTGTTGTAATTCCATGTATGACATTATTTGGCATTAATCATGGATTGCCATGGATTCTTCCAACCTGCTGTTTGGGAACCATACCTTGTATTGTTCAGGCTTACTCCTGGCTTTGTTCAGAGATCATTCCTGGAGGGTGCGTGGAGGGGGGCATGTGTATTACTGGGGGTTACTACAGGTCCATCATGTGCAAAACCCTCTGTACTATCTTTATGCCCCCAATTAATTTTTCAGTGTAGCTTCTAGGAAATTTTTAATTCCATGTATTACATTATTCACCAACATATTTTTAGTGAAAAGCACTACTTAATGGCAGCTCTGGTATCTCTTGAAGTTAGATGAATAATATTGAGGAATTCCAATTCCAAAAAGCTTCCAACATTGGACTAATAGAACTTGTTTATGCACCAGATCCAGCTTTAGCTTCTGTCTCATATAACTTCCAATGGTCTTTACCTCATCATGCATCTTACTCTTAGAAATACAGTATACTTCCTCTTATTAAGATGCAGAATTCACATTAGCACCATCCCCTTCTTATTCAGTACTAAAAAATGTCTTCAAAGGAATATAATTTAGATGAAAATTTAGGCAAAAAATCTCTCTGGCGTACAGAGATGTTGATATATAAATGGTTTTAAAGAGACTGAGTAATTAAAGCAGAAGCCTAGAAGGATGACTACTTGGAAACAATTTGTGAAAAGGGAAGCAACTGCAGTCTTTCAAAGTCATTAAAATTTCATGTATTGTAAAGATAGTCTACACTTTATCCAAGTTCTTGATTAATGGGGAGATTGTAAACTCAACATAACTGTTGATCAGTTCCTAGATCTACAATTATCAATGGCAGGTGAAAACATAAAAGAAGACAGGCCACTTAGCTCAATCCCCTCCTATTAAAAGGAGAGGGAAAACACCCAGAGTTTGATTGAATTGTCAATGTAAGACTGATTAGATTGGTTCAAGTTCAATTTGAATCCAGGGCAGCTTAACTTGGTTTGAAGCTAGTTAGGTCAGTTTCCTTGGGTGTTTTCATATTTGTATAACCCTGACATTTGCAGTCAAGTTGCTTCACTCTGCTTATTAGTATAATCAGAAAAGGGAATTGAATTGCTAATTGTTTTTGTGCTTCTTTTTTAAACACAGAAAGTCCCTTTACAGAACCCTCCCATTAAGTGGGCTGAAGGACACAAGGGAGTATTTAATATTGAAGTGCAAGCTGTTTCTTCTGTTCACACCCAGGTAAGGCACCCCAAGGTCAAAAGCAAATCAGAGCCAGAAAGCTAATAAGGAAGATGGGAGACAGCACAGAACCTTTTCAGTATAGGTCTTTGAAAGATCAATGAACACCTTTGTATGTGGCTAACATGAAAAAAAGGTTCAGAGCATGTGGGAACATAAAGCCTTTTCAGGTTTTACCTGCTGTTTAAATAAGAAGTCTGTCTAATATTGATCACCTGAAAGAAGAAAACCATCACTTGCACTGTTGGTTGAGAAATTATCTGGAGGGATTCACTGATATTTTCCTATGACTGCACTTCTCTCTAAAATTCTACCATTTATTCAGTATTTCTTTTAATTCTTCTTTTCCTAGTCTGACATTTACATTTGCTCATCTCCTATTTCTTAGTTTGATGTTCTGGGATCTGGTTACAGAACATGTCAGAGTCTGAATCTTTTTACTTTTCCCATTTTTGGCAGAAACATCACTTTACAAGAGTTTATATTCTTACAAATATAAGATGTTTATATTTTCTTCTTTTCTGTGTGTATTTGGACCATACCCAAATATTTAGGCATTACTCCTGGCTCTGGTTTATATTTTTCTTCTTTTCTGTGTGTATTTGGACCATACCCAAATATTTAGGCATTATTCCTGGCTCTGTCATCAAGGATCACTTCTAGTGGTGATCAGGGGACTTTATGTGGTACTAGAGATCAAACAAGGGTCAGCCATGTGCAAGGCAAACGCCCCACCACCTGTACTATCTTTCCAGCCCAAAGTGTTTATACTTTTTGGAAGATGCTATTTTATAACACCACATCCACAACCAAAATGCCAATATCCTTCAACCACAGTTTACATGAAAATAGGATTTCACAGTAAGAGGCTCTAGCAATTATGTGTGTGTTTTTTTTTAATATAGTTCTATAGCTGGTATTCATCTTGTTTATTTTTCTACTACTTTTTTGTTTGTTTGATTTTGGGTCACATCCAGTGACACTCAGGGATTACTCCTGGCTCTTTGCTCAAAAATCACTCCTAGCAGGTTCAGGGGACCATATGCGACGCCGAGAATCAAATTTGGGTTGGTCACATGCAAGGCAAATGCCCTCCCTGTTGTGCTGTTTCTCTGGCCCCTTTCTACCACTTTTTTCCAGCTTTATAGTAAGGTGCATGGAATAAATAGAACTGCCTAAATAAAACACTGCATTCTACTCAAAATGCAATTTGGTTTTTCTTTTGGCCAGCACATCTGGCCCTCAGGGGTTACTCCTGGCTCTGCACTCAGAACTTACTACTGATCGGCTTGGGGGGCCATAGAGGATGCAGGAAATCAAGGTTCGCTGTGCTATCACTCTGGCCCCTCACAATGCAATTTATAACCCGAGTCTGAAACCCATGTCTTTTAAATCTTACTGGAAAATGAAGCCCTGTCTTTAAAATGATTCTTTCTTTTGGTTGTTTTTGTCACACCTAGGGATACTGAATGGGGATGGGGAGATTAGGACCTCACACCTGCAAGGCAGGTGCTATACCACTTGAATCACATCCCCAGTCCCAGTTTCCTTGCTCTTATTTGTTTTCTTATTTATTTGGGGGAGCAGGGCACCCCTAGTGGTGCCATGGGCTACTCCCAGCACTCTGCTCCAGGGCTATTCCTGGTGGTGCCTGGGGAACCACGTGGTTCTGGGGACCAAAACTAGGCCTTCTGCATGCAAAGCTCATACTCATCCTCTTGAGCCCTACCACACTGGTCCTTCCTATTTTCCATCAGTGGGAAATGGAAGTAGAGTCCTGAGTCTGTCTGCTCTCCCAGGACAACCACCTGGAGAAGTTCTTCACCCTCTGCCACTCGCTGGAGAGCCAGGTCACCTTCCCCATCCGAGTGCTGGACCAGAAGATCAGTGAAACGGCCTTGGAGCATGAGCTGAAGCTCAGCATCATCTGCCTCAACTCATCCCGCCTGGAACCCCTCGTGCTATTTCTGCACCTGGTGCTGGACAAGCTCTTCCAGCTGTCTGTGCAGCCCATGGTCATTGCTGGCCAGACAGGTAGGCAGTGTATGGGGCCTTGAGGAAGCAGACAGTGTCTTGTTTGATGAAACCTGATTTTCCAAAACTTCCAGGAGCTTAAACTTTCTGTAGATGATATGGGTCGGAGGGAAGCCAGATCCAGCACTATTTTTATGGAGACTCTGGATTTTATAAAAGGAAGTAAACAAGAAAACAGGATATTTACCATTTTATATAGTTTTTGAAAAGAAATATATCGAAGAATCAGTGACAGTCTTAGAAATTTCCCTCCTGGTAATTGATGGATTTCTTTGGCCTCTAAGATATCTATGTTTTCTTTTCCAACAAGCTAATAGAATGCCTTAAAGAAGCAAGGTAACATATGTTAACTATTGGCAGGAAGGAAAGGGAGTACTCTGCTCACACTTGAAAATCAATTGGATCACTGTTTTGTTTTGTTTTGTTTTGAGATATGATGCTAACACTATAAAATAATTGAACTGTACAGTTAGGTAGTTATTTTAAAAGTATATGTATAATTTGTGCTGCCATCTCAGCTGATTCTATTTCTGGTGGGGATTGGGGCCACACACTGCTGTGCTCATGATTTGTTCCTGGCTCTGAGCTCAGGGATCACTCCTGGCAGTACTTGCTGAGGGAATCATAAATGGGTGTCAGGAATCTAACTGGGGTCGGCCCTGTGCAAGGCAAACACCTCAACCCCTGTACTCTAGAACTTTTCACCAGCCTCAAATGAAACCCCATACTGATTACTATTCACTTTCATGGCCCCTCTCCTGAAGTCCTGGCAACCTCATGTCTATTTTGTGTCTTAGCATATAAATTAAAGGCTTATTTTTTAACCTTTGTTTACGTGGAAGTAACATTGTGTTATAAACTTCCATGTGCATTATTGATAATCAACATATATATACTGCATTAAGTTTACCACAAATGATCCAACATACATAGTATGTTCAGCTTCCATTGGAAATGGCCTTTTGTGAGGTCCCTGTCTCCTGCAAAGTATCTTCACGACCACTTTCAGTCATGCTTGCCAGTCCATTAGAGATCATTTGAGTTGCAACCAAACCAGACTAAAAGCTCTAGGCCTTATGAGAGTAACCAGTGCATACCAGATCCCAGAGAACTTATAGTATCACACAGAAAGTAGCAGCCCTGAAAGAGATCCTTTAAAGGGACACAGAGGGATGTTGTGGAGGGACAAGACATAAAACATCCCTTGGAGCTCATGAGTGTCACCTAAAAAAAACAATGTGTTTTGTTTGTTTGTTTTTGTTTTTGGGAGGGATCACAGGCGGCAGTGCTCAGGAGTTAATCCTGGTTCTACACTCAGAAATTGTTCTTGGCAGGCTCTGGGAACCATATGGGATGCTGGGATTCGAACCACTGTTCAGCTGCATGCAAGGCAAAGGCCCTACCACTGCTATCTCTCTGGCCCTGTTTTTTTGTTTTTTAGGATTCACCCAACAGTGCTTAGGGGTTACTCCTGGCTCTACTTTTGAATTACTCCTGGGTCAGGGGAGCGAATTAGGCACTGGGAATTGAACTTGGGTTGCCCCTGTGCGAGGCAACTGCCCTACCCACCATACTATTGCTCAGCCCCTCATGAAAGGGACTAAAGGATGGTTCTAGAGAGGAAAGCATCTGGAATGGGGAGGGGAGGTGATCTAAGTGAGCATAGGGACTGGTTCTGAGTACCCATGTGTCTTTTGGTTCCACAGCCAATTTCTCACAGTTTGCCTTCGAGTCTGTGGTGGCAATCGCTAATAGCCTTCACAACAGCAAGGACCTGAGTAAGGACCAGCATGGAAGGAACTGCTTGTTGGCCTCCTACGTGCATTACGTCTTCCGCCTGCCTGACCTGACCCGAGACCTGCCCAAGTCAGGTAGCCCCTGCTGTCATGGAGCTCCCCTACCTAAAGGAAGTCCAGGGGAAGGTGCTCCAACTTTCCTCCTACCCCTCCACAGGACTAAAGGTTCCAAGATAAAAATAAAGCACAAGAATTGGGGTTCTTTTTTTTTATAACAACACCCAATTTCTTGAATACTGACATTTAAAGTTTGATTTTTTTTTCTTTCTCTCTTCCTTTTCCTCCTTTCCTTTTGTACTTGAAGCTCTTATTTTGTCTACTCGATCATCCCTCACTGTCTTCACCCAGTTATTTTCAGTTCCATTAAAGCTCTTTATTTTAACTGGGGAGACTTGAGTCAGATTTGGCAGTACTTGGGGGCTACTACTATCTCTGTGCTCGAGGGTCCCTCATGGTGGTGATGAGGAATTCTGTAGGCATATTCAACCTCATGCAAGGAAAGTGCCTTAGTCCCTATATTTCTTTCCAGCCCTGGGAACCAACCAAATTCAGGACCTCATACATGCAAGGCCTGTACTGTATCACTTGAGACACTCCCTAGCCCCAATATTACTTTATTTGTTTGCTTGTTAGGTTATTTTTGTTTGTTATTTATTTGTTTTATTTTAGAACCACAAGGAAGTGGTACTCAGGGTTTACTACTGGCTCTGCACTCAGGGATCACTCCTGGTCAGCTCAGGTGACCATATGAGGTGGTGGGGATCGAACCTGGGTCAGCTGTATGCAAGGCAAGCACCCAGCACCCTACCCACTGTGTTATCACTCTGGCCCCTGGATATTATTTATTTTAAACAACAATATCTTTGCTAATTTTAAAATATCTATTTCTTTTTCTACAGCTATACAAAGTTGTTCATGTTTTTTTGACATAGAATATACACATTCTTTTTTGTTTGTTTTGGGTCACACCTGGTGGTGCTGAGTGGTTAATCCTGGCTATGCACTTAGAAATCACTCTTGGCAGGTTCGGGGAACCATATAGGATGCCAGGGATTGAATCCAGATCCGCCAGGAGCAAGGAAAATTCCCTATCTACTGTGCTATGGCTTTGACCCCTACACATTTATTTCTTCTTAGTTGTTTCTTTGGTTTTGATTTTATTCCCTGGTCCCCTCCCCAGCCCTTGGTTGTTGATAGTGCTGCTGCAATGACCAGGGTCCCACACATGCCTGGCTGTGGCCATTGCACATTGTTTAGCATCTCTGCTTGCAGCTGGTCACACATCAGGTTATACTATTAGCACATTCGGCTGAGATATTCATAGTTGAGAAATTGCACAGTGCTCACCAGGACTCAGTGGAGGTGCCCGCATCATGACTGTTGTGTGTCTAATTGGGACTTATTGCAGGGCTCACACATGAGCATGCCAGAGACTGTACTTTCTGGCCTTGACACTGACACATCTTTTATTCGTGATGGTGCTTGCCAATCCCTCTTTGTGCTGTCCTAACACAACTGGGCTGCCTTGCATCTTCACTTATAGTCCCAAAGTTCACAAGTAGTAAAGACAGGCTGAAACCACAGACCTGGGACTCAGTGCACCTGGGACAGTGGGAAGCAGAACTTGTGGCTATCCACTTGCAAGGTGGCAAGTAGCACTCTACAGCATTGTGCCACTCCTCTGTCTCCTTAAAGCTCACTTTAAAAAGACAAGTCCCAGTTCTTGTGTAGAGTAATCATTTTCAGCTATAATCATCATAGTAGACCCTTTTCTGCTCTAACTGTACTTCACCACTATTTGGAATCACCTTTTTCTAATTTTTGAAGTCTCATTTTATGTGAATCTTTCTTTGGTCTGGGTTTTTTAAAGTAGTGGTCAACACCTATAGAGGTGATCATTTTGACCATGAAATTCTTCAGAGTACTGAAAAAAAAATCATGAAAATCAGTTTTTAAAATATGGGTAACAATTTATGTGATCACTTCTAAAAACATGTAAATACTTAAAAACTGAAAAATGTCAATGACTAGGTAAAACTTTTTCTCACAAGGATGAAATGATCCTTTGAAGCCTCCAATATCGGAAAACCTTGCTGTACGCCTTATAATGTGATCACCTTATAGTTACTATATGGTATAGTTACCATATACCATACATAAAAAAAATCTACATTTCCAAATTATTTTTTGCAATCTGAAGCCCCAGCAGTCCACAGGCTCCCCTGAACTGTTTGAGACATGTGCTTGTTCCTCTTCCTTGTTCTTTATCTTAATATCATTGGCATCAAACTAATATGAATATTGGTTGGGGGACAAAATGTGTAACTCTTTACCATCTCAGTTCTCTAGCAGAGGATCCAAGTCTAGCCATGTCCCTTCATTTTAAAACCAAGAGCAAAATTAGTTGGAGATGTGACTCAAATAAATAGTAGTAACATATGCCCTGCATGTTCCAAGACCTGGGTTCGATCACATGACCCCAAAAATATCACCAGGTGGGGACTCAATAATATTAAAATGAAGGATAATAGCATACCACTGATATCTGACTAAAAGTGATTACAGTTGACCACAGTCTTCACCCCAACCAGGAACCAGTCCCCAGGCATTGGTTAAGACCCCAGGTACATGACCTTATCTCCCGTGTTTTATCCCATCCTTTAGCACATCCCTCAATCAGTGACTCTGATACTTTTTTCCACTGGCATGTCTACCTGATGGAGCACAGGCGGCCCTACAGCTGTGCCTGACCCCCGCTACCACACCTATGGGCGCACAACTGCAGCTGCTGTGAGCTCCAAGCTGCTGCAGGCACGAGTGATGAGCAGCAGCAACCCAGACCTGGTGGGCACACACTCTGCAGCCGATGAGGAAGTAAAGAGCATCATGTCCTCCAAGGTAGGAAATGTTAAATTCTGTAACAAGGCTCAGGCCTGGCAGTGCTCAGGGGCTGATCCTGGCTCTGTGCTTGGCCCTACTGGAGCTCAGTGGAGGGATGATGTTAGAATTCAAACCTAGGTCTTCAATGGAAGACAAGCACTTTACCCCTGTCTCTAGGCCAATACTTTTTCATTTGTGTGTGGTAAAGGAGGGGATATGAGGGAAGCTGGAGATTCGGGCCATACCTAGCAATGCTCAAGGCTTACTCTTGGCTCTGAAACTCAGAAATTACTCTTGTAAGTGCTGGGAGGACCTTATGTGGTGCCAGGAATTTAACCCAGGTAACTGTGATCATAGCAAACTCCTGGCTGTGTGCTCAGGACTCACTCTAAACAAAGCTCGGTGAGGGTGGGGGGCATATGAGATGCCAAGGATCACCCTGGGCAATTGTGTTCAAGGCAAGTGCTCTATCTGCTATTATTTATCATTTTTAACTCCAAGCTTATTCAGATTTCTTTTCCTTCATTTCCATTTTCTGTCCCAGGATTTTCAAGCCTCCTGCGGTTCTTCCTGGCTATGACCACTTCTCATACTATCCTTGCTGTTGATGACTCTCACTATCTTCAGAAGCACTGCTCTGATATTTTGTAAAATATCTCTCATTGAACATTTAAAAAAAATGATCACAATTCGCATACCCTAAGATGCATCCTTTTGCTGTCTATGATTCAGTATTGTTTTCCAAAATGAATGTGAAATCCTAGACTGCAATTTTTGTGCAGTTATCTGTAGCTGCAGAGTGGCCAAGCAGTGAGAGTAGCATTATTTTATAAATCAGATCCTTCAGGTTTAGACAGTTGCCCTCATAAAACCTTCCCACATGAGATGAGACAGGAGGAGGCTTTGTGAGAAGAAATCCAGAGAGCTGGGTGTGGGTTGGGTCTCAGCTCTGACATCACTCAGCCATGTATTGTGGGCAAGCCAGCTCCTGCCCTGGCCTCCTTTTTCTCCTCTCTGTGGAGGTTCTGAACCCTGGCTGAACCTCACAGTCATCTATGACTTTGAAAAGCGCTGGATCCACCCCTGGGATTCCGATGATTTAGAGGTTCCATCATATGAAATTGTTAAAGACTCCTCCCTTTTGAAGAGTCAACCCCGGGACATGCAGGAACTGACTGGTACCAATTTCTGAGAGCTGGTTGGTAAAATTTTAGGAGTTTTTGGAATCAGTTGTTAAACAGATTTATTTTTGTTTGTTTGTGAGCCATACCCAATGGTACCCAAGGGTACCCATATGAAGTGCCAAGAATTGAAATTTGTTTGGCTACCTGCAAGGCAAGCACCCTACCTTCTCCAGCATCTAAACATAGTTATTTTTTGAAATTATAACAGAAAAGTTTTATTAAAAAAAAAGATCATTATGGGATGTGAATTATATCCTGAACGGAAAAAGGACATGAGGGGATAAGTAGTGAAATTCAAATAAAGCCTACATCTTGGTTAATAATAATGAGCCAGTGTTTATTTCTTGTTTATTATTATTATTTGTAGTCGAATTAGTAGTTTTTGAGCCACATTCAGCAATGTTCAGGGGTTACTCCTGGCTCTGCATTCAGGAATTACTCCTGGTGGTCCTTGGGGGGCCATATAGGATGTTGGGGATCAAACCCTTTCAGCTGCATGCAAGGCAAGCTCTAACCATAGCTCTAGCCCCTAATTTCTTAGTTTTTTTTAATGTGCCAGGCATTATATAAGATATTTACATTAAAGAACACAGTGAAGGCCACACAAAAAAAAAGTCTCTGTATCATCTTTGTAATTAATTTGTGCACACATCTACTATTTCCCTCCTTTTAAAAAGGCAGTACTTAAGCTCCATACTTACTTAATTATTTTTCTGCAGTTTATAATCATCCATGCTCTTAAAGTCATTGTGTCTACTCTTTCTACAAAGTAGAAATATAATGTAATGGTTTGCTACTGCATCTCTCTTTCCAGGTTTACATTCAGCAACTCATCACAATAATGCAAGTATTTGCAATATGAAAATATGCAAATCTTACAAACTGGGTGTTAATATGTGCCAGACACCACGACTCAACCTCACTTTCAGGGCTTCTTTCTTTAAACAATATAATTTTCTGATGGCCCAGAGGAGTCATTTTTCACTGCTTTGTTGATTGTGGTATCTTTTGTTGTTGTTTTGTTTTTTGGGGTCACACCCGGCAGTGCTCAGGGGCTACTCCTAGCTCTACGCTTAGAACTCGCACCCTGTTAGGCTTGGGGGATCATATGGGACACAAGAGAGTGGGGCAGTACTGCATTAACCCACAGTGAGGCACTGTGCCCATGCGTTTTTCCTGCTCTCTGGAAAAAGGCTCCTCTGCCTTTTTTCTTTTTTTCTTTTTTCTTTTTGCTTAGTTTCTAAGTGATGTTTAAGCTATGCCAGACAGCCATGATCTTTTTAGAGCCAATACAGTTTGATGTCGTTTTATCATCTTTGTTTCTTATTTATGAAAATTATTTACCTTATCTGCCCAGAGGGCAGGGGGTGGGGGAAGAAATAAATGGAAACTGAATTTCAAGCCTGTAACTTTCAGGTCTGGCTCATCTAACCTGTGCACCGTGGCCAGCTGTCCGCTGAGTGTCAGTTGTGTATTTCAGGTCGCTGAGAGAAACTGCAACCGGATGTCTTACTACAATAATGATGTTCCCAATTCCAGCACAGTCCCAAGACCAGTCAGCAAAAAGGTACAAAGAAGAGCATGGGAGATTTTGCGGGTTGAATATAGGCTCAACAGGGCCCTCCTGCTTGGCCAGGCCCTGGCCCTTCCTCACATGTGCACAAACATGTAATACATCCCACGCATACCGCACACAAAAGACACAGAGTGAAGCCTAGCACATCAGTGGTTCTTCAACTTTACCTCCATTCAGAAGTGGATCAGTGTGGCTAGTTAAAACCAATTGCTGCCACCACAATTAAAGTTAAAACTAAACAATCAAGGAGTCAGTCAGTTTGGTGGGTGGGAGGGATTCTGGGGTGAGTGGTGGAGGAATGGGGCACCTGGTGGTAGTTGTGGAGGTGTGAACTTTGTGTGCCTGAAAATTCATTATAGGGATGCGGCCATATCACTCATGGTATTTTAATAAAAATAAATGTATCGAGGGGGCCAGAGAAATAGCACAGTGGTAGGGCCTTTGCCTTGAACATGGCCAGCGCAGGACAGACAGTGGTTTGATTCCCGATTTCCCATATGGTCCCCTGAGCCTGCCAGGAATGATTTCTGAGTGCAGAGCCAGGAGTAACCCCTGAGCACCACTGGGTGTGACCAAAAAAAAAGGAGGGGGTGGGGGAAGGGGCCTGAGAGATAGTACAGCAGGTAGGATGCTTATCCTACATACTGCCAACTCAGGTTCAATTCCTGGCATTCTATATGGTCTCATGAACCTTCCAGGAGTGACTTTCAGAGCACAGAGCCAGGAGTAAGTCCTAGAGTCACTGGATGTAGCACTCCAAAAATAAAGAAATTACCAAAAAAATAAAAGAAACAAGATGATTTTTAGTCCCTGCCACCATATTCCTAATTTAGTAGAAGGTAATGAAATGTGGAGCCTGACAAGGAATCTTCCTAATACATTCCTATCTGATGCTGACAATCATTACTTTCACTTCTTTTTTGCAGTAAAAAGTGAGCTAGAGACATCACATCCTCACAGAAATGAATGCAATTATTTAGAATCACCTTGAAGTACTATGAAATGCTTCCTTATCATTTTTTTCCTATTCTTTCTTACCTATGAGTTCAGACACTATACAGACTGTTCCACTCCTGACCAGAGCTTTTCTTTTTTTAAAAAAAAAAAAAAAAAACCACACCTACCTATACCCGCCCTCTACCACCTCAGAGCTTTCCTTTTTATACATATCCCCGGTCCTAGGCACAGACTATATACAAGAAAGGACCCTGGGAGAGAAGTGGCTGTGTCCACTATCCCCTAGGCTAGGCAACCAGGTTCTCAGCAATAGTTTTCCTTACCTTCCAACCTAAGTGTCTTCCTGGAGCCCTGTTAACATAAATAAGCTAGTGAAGGTTAATACAGGAAACCATTTGCAACCAGTAATTCCAAAGGGAGCTGTTTAGTCTATAGCATAGGCAAGATGGAGATGAGTGCCGCTCTCTTGGAGCAGGTAGAAAAGAGTATGGTGGGGAAGCGCTGCCTAGCCGATGTGCTCTTTACACTCCAGACCCATGTATGCTGGAAGAGGGACCAGGAACAAATGAGCAAAGAGAAGAAGCACTGTGGCTAGGTGTTGAAAATAAACTTTTACTTATTCTACAAGTTAGCGTTGAAATTTTCTGTGACAAGCTACAAGTACCATTTTCTCTTCTTAAAAAACATAATTGGAGAGACTGGAGAGATAGAACAGTGCATGGGGTGTTTGCCTTACACCTAGTTTCTCCGGATTATGGTTCTTTGAACCTTTCCAGGAGTGACCCTTGAGCACAATCAAGAGAAAGCCCCAAGCATGTTGGTTCTGGGCCCAAAACAAAACAGCAAGAAAACTCAGTTGGGGCTCAAGAGACATAACAAGGCTTAAGACACTTGCTTTGCATGTTGCAAAGCAACTAAACCTCAGTTTAGTTCCTGCCATTGCATATGAATGTCCATCCCCCCATCTCAGTGAACCCTGAGCACAAGACTGGAGTCAGCCCTGGGCACTGCCAGGGCAAACAAAATAAAACAAGACCCATGTTTTTTAAAAATAAGTCATTATAAGGGCAACTATAAATCTTAACCTATTAATGAATCATTTCTAACTAGTGACAGGCAAAGTTCTCTCTATTCACCTTTTTGAAATTAAGATGTAAAAACAAGGAAGAAACTAAGCAAAAACAAAACAAAAACTAAAAACAAAATCAAAACTGATTTTTCTGCAGCAAGAGCAACTTCCTTAAGACGAGGCCTAATTTGCTCCTGCCACAGTTCTGCTTGATGCTGCAAGCACCTTGCTCTGGCTTGACTTCTGGTCTGTTCAGTGACTAGAAAAGAAATGTTTCATGGCCAGAAAACAGTCAGTATGCTTCCTGGATAGCTCTGCCTAAAGGGTTTAGCTGTTGGCCTGTTTTCTGTAACTCCTAGAGCAAGGTGTTATTGTCATTCTGTTGCCTGCTAAGCAGCATGTAGTAAGAAGCAGCTTATCCTTCTCTAATCTCTTGTGGCCTTAAGACTTGGGCTGTCAAACTGACCTGGTTTCCCGAGGTCACCTTTGAAGCCAACGGAGCATGTCTTTTGTACAGTGGGAAGATCCCAGTGGATCGAAGTGATAGGGTAAGCACACTCAGAGCATCTGCTAGACAAGATCTCAGCCTATGAAGCTCTTCCAGATAGGAGAACTTTACCAGAGATTCTTAACAGCGAACAAATGTGTTATCAGCACTTACCTCCTGCCAGACTGAAGTGGAACCAACTGGCAAGCTGGAACACTGACGTGGACCCATTAGCCATCATAAACCACCTGGAATAGTAGTTTGAGTCCCCAGACTGCTACACATAGAGTTTCTATGTGTCTCTTTTTTGTGTTAGGCTGGCTAACTTTTTTTAAGTAAAAAAAACAAAACAAACAAAACATTTTATTTGGAGGTACCGAGGAAGGGGAGGGAGATAATAGGAAAGAGAAACAGACAAAGGGAGGGAGGGAAGGAGAGAGGGAGGGAGAGAGGAAGGGAGGGAGGGAGAGAGGAAGGGAGGAAGGGAGGGAGGAAGGGAGGGAGGGAGGGAGGGAGGGAGGAAGGAAGGAAGGAAGGAAGGAAGGAAGGAAGGAAGGAAGGAAGGAAGGAAGGAAGGAAGGAAGGAAGGAAGGAAGGAAGGAAGGAAGGAAGGAAGGAAGGAAGGAAGAAAATGAGTTAATCGGTGATTGTAAGTAGAATCCTAGTCACAGAAAATGTCAAAGCTTTCTTGTTCCTCATAAGGCTGAGCAATCATTTCCGTGTACCAAAACTAAGACTCTCTGAGATGCAGAAATTTCCTTTGACAAGGAGAAAGTCTCAGGCAAGTTGACATGAGTTGACTTTTCAGTATTAAACTTTTTCTTTATTTTCCTGTATCAGGCCACTTCAGATAGTACTCAGGAGTTACTCCAGGCTCTGCACTCTGGGAATTCTCCTGGCAGAATCAGGGGATTGTATTTGATGTTGGGGATAGAACCTGGGTTGGCCTCATACAAGGCAAATGCTTTACCTTCTATTCTCTCTCCAGCCCTAGTCTCTAATGTGTGTTTATTTTTTTTTCCATTAAAACTATTCTATTGTCAAGAGCATTGACAAAAGCACAGGAAAGTTGTAAAAGTCACATTTGTTTTGCATAAAATGGAGCTAAGGAACATTCTTGCACCTGACGTGGAATTTGGGAAGTTATACGTTTGGGCAGCTAACACTTTGTGTTCTGATTATAGAGGATCTGTTTCTAAAACCAACCCATTACAATGCCCATAAAGCTAGAGTGTGCCTGTCAAAAAAAAAAAAAATACCCCCCTTGCAGGGGGCATTAGAGACCCTCAAGACACTGGTTCTCTAATAGCATCACCTGAAACTTGTGAGAACAATTTCCTAAGCTCTAGACCAATCGGAGCTGAGACTTCGGTTGGGGCACAGGCATCTGTGTCTGGACAGGCCCCCCACAACTTTCTGTTACATACTCAACTTGAGAGGCAACATTGTCAGCCAGCAGGGTATGGATGAGAAAACATCCAGAGAGCGATGGTTTTCACAAGGCCACAAAGAGGGCTGAAAAGAGAGTAATACAGTCCCAGCTTGAAGCACTACCCCAGAATGCAGCATCCCTCCTCTGCTGATGCTAATCCTCAAATGTAGCTTTCCAGTAAAGGGTTACCATTAATCTTCCACTTCCCAAAGCCCATCAGCATTGACTTTGCCATGATATATATATTTCAGTAAATAACAAGCAATTATAATTGGCGAAAGAAAGTAAAGAGACAGTAAGCCAAGTGCTGGTCATCACTGACTGATTTTTATGGTTGCTACCTAGCATTTCCATGAGGAGCTGGCCCTGCAGATGGTGGTGAGCACAGGAATGGTGAGAGAAACTGTCTTCAAGTACGCCTGGTTCTTCTTTGAGCTGCTGGTAAGTGCCTGTGTTTTCATATCTTGCCATCTTCTACCCTGCTATGAAGTACATTTTGTCTTTGAGAAGGACAAATTCAAATAGTACATAGAATCACTTGGCCATGTTTATTAAAAAGAAAAATTGCCAAAGGCCTCATCAGTAAGTACCACTTCACTCACCTCCAGTTGCAGGGAGCTGAGAATCAGACATGAGATGGACGTTACTTTTCATCTGGCACATTTATCAGTGGGTCCAGGAGAGAAACTTCAAGCCCACCCTGAGAGCTCTCCAAACTCCCAAGAATCTCTCACAGTTGCAAAGACACTCCTCCTTTCAGCACGTGTAGAGCTAGCCAGCACACAGAGCACACAAGACTCCCAGGGCTCTACTGCTTAGAACCCAAGCCTGTTGGCACCACTCAAAAAGGTTCTTTTAAAAACTTTTGCAAGAGGGACTCTACTCAGAGTGGAGCAGGCTTCCAGGAGCAGATAAAGCTTGGTGTGGCACCAGGGAACAAGTAGCAAGTTCTGGAAACCTTTCTCTATCTCCATCTCTTTGAATTGCCTGAACTGAGAAGAGAGAGCCCAGGATCAGACATGGCTCTTAGAGAATTATTTACCCCTGACATAATTAGGGGGTATAAAATACAGGCTTTCTTTTGTTTGTTTGTTTGTTTGATTGATTTTGGACCACACCCAGTGATGCTCAGGGCTTATTCCTGGCTCTGAGCTCAGAAATCGCTCCTAGCTTGGGGGACCATATGGGATGCCAGGGGATCGAATCACGGTCCGTCCTAGGTCAGCCACATACATGGCAAATGCCCTACCACTGTGCCACCGCTCCTGGCACACAGGATTTCTTTATTCTTCCATTGGCCAATACAAAGAAGAAGCTTAAGGACAAGCAATATAGTTCAAAGAACTCAGTTTCTCATGGTTCAGTGACAGTAGGGCAGAAGCTGGAGCAGGGGTTGGACTGGAAGCAGATGGAACTTTCTGCCAAAAGTTTGCCAGGAAACTGATCTCAAACTCAGTTCTGGTGCTTCAGCTTCCATGCTCAGTTTATGCACTTGCTTTATGGATGCCCAGGAAGTTACTTAAAGGATGAAACGGTCCCCTCCCCTGTAGCTTGAAGAAAATGAAAGGGAAGAAAAGCTTCCTTGGGCAACAATCTGGGCGGCTTTTAACACCAGTTAGTTGTGTGAATGCCCAAGCGCTAATGAATAAATACTTTGGCATTAGAGCTGTTGAACACAATCCTTGTGCAAATTTCTCATATGCTAATGAATAAACCCCTGTGCTTCTAGAAACTGCTGAGACAGACTTTGGGGACCCAAGGTACATGGGTGACCTAGTTTACTGAGGACATAAAATTTTGTATGAAGGGACTTCTTTAGCAGGATCATTGCTTTGAAGGTGCCACAAAGGTCAGTGGAGGGATATATGTTCTCCTGCCTTATTTTTCCTAACAAATAATGGGAGATGCATTTACTAATATTTCTCCTGGGTGTTCTCCCTGGAGATCCAAAGGACAAGTTGCTGATGGTTTGGAAAGAGTCCAAGAGTTGCAAGTACAGCATTGTGAGAACTATTTGCTGGCTGTAGGATAGCCAAACTCAGCAGGCAGCAGCCAAATGCCCCATAGAATCCTGAAACTCTCTTACTAGGTTGGTTAGTGGGTACAGAATCAGGATTAGGGTAAGTCCCCCAACAAAGAAGCCTTGTCTTCACAAGTCATTTGTTAGGAACATAATAAGAAAGACACTTTCATTAGGAAAGAACAAAAGCACACATACAGATCTGTCCTTCCCACCTTGTGTGTGAGATGCTGTGATACAAAATGACATGTTTAGGGCCAGAGTGAGAGCACAATGGATAGGGTACTTGTTGCCTTGCACTTGGCTGAACACAGGTTCGATTCCCAGCATCCCATATGGTTTTCCAAGCATACCTGGGATTCACCTCTGAGTACAGAGTCAGGAGTAAATCCTGAGCATTTCTGGTTGTGACTCTAAAACTGAACAAAAATTTATAATGATTTTTTTAAATGCTTGTGTCCTAAATCAAGGAGGATCAGGCAAGGAAGAATACATGTTCTCATGTGAGGCTTGAGATGGAATGTACTGAGCCCTTCCTCAACTATCCATGTCATCTTCCATAAAACACACAGAATATAGAAAATGTATCTGGGGCTCAATAATAGAGCATAGGCTTTGTACATAGGGGACTCTGGGTTGAGATCTGTCCTGCTTCTCCCCAAATAAAAGCAAACAAAACCAAATACAATATTAAGTCAAAGATAAATATATATTTTAATTTTTATTTAAATATTTAAATAATACATCTTTTTCTCTCCTTATTTACTTTGGGGAGGGAGGGTCTTCCAGAAGTTTAAGTTGTGAACAAATGAACAAACGCTTTGGCATTAGAGCTGTTGAATACAATCCTTGGGAAAATTTCTCACTTGCTCATGAAAAAACCCCTATGCTTCTAGAAACTGCTGAGACAGACTTTTAAGGTCTCAGAGAGTCTTAGTCATGATGCCTGATGGTCCTGTCCAATCAACTTTTGGCCCTTGTGGGTTAGCAGGGCCAGGAAGTAGTTTAATACGAGGGCCAGATGCTGCAGTCACTCTGGCTTTACAGTGGGGGCAATTCCCCAGGTCACATAGAAGATGCTTAGGGACCTCCAGGGTAGCAGTAGGTGGAACTCGGGGTATTCAGAGTCACAGCTGGTGTTGCTCAGAGACCAACAACACGGTACCAGATATGGAACTGGGTCAGCTACATGCAAGGCAAGAGTGTTTTCTCTCTGGCCTTCCTTTTTGTTTTCTAATCTGTTAAATCTCTCAAGTGCTAGTAAAAACTACCAGTTCCTAGTTCTTAGAAGCAGATCTGCTGAGACCAAAAGGATGGCTCCAAAGTTTAGATCACTTGCTCAGCAAATACAAGGCTGAGAATTTCAAGCCCCTGTGCTGCCTGTACATCCAAAGGATCCTGAATGCCTCTCAGTCTAGACTTCCCTGATGGGACAAAAATATGAACAGAAATGTGCTCTTGGTTCATAAAGTGCTCCCACCAGTTCCTGGAATCAGTTTTCTCATCCAGATTGTTTGAGGACAGCCCTGGCCCATGAGGTCACCTGCAGAAAGATATGGGCAGTTTAACTTCTAGGACCATTTCCTTTCAGTGAGTCCCTAGTCTGGACACACCAGAACAATGACCCAGAGGGTTCAGTAGACTCCTTCTCACAAGAACAGGATGCAGCACAATTGTACCAATGGGGGTGATTGTGCTTTATGGGTATTCTCTTCCTTCCCTCCTCTCCTTCCTTCACTCCTTCCTTCCCTTCCTTACTTATCCTTTGTGTCTTCCTTTCTTTATTTTTATCTTTCTTTATATTCTTTTCTCCCTTCATTCCTTTCTACCTCCAGCCCTCCCTACTTTCCTTTCTTCCCTTTACCCCCCTTCCCTTCCTTCTTTCCTTTTTTCTTTTTCCACCCTTCCTCCTTTCCTTTTTCTGCCTTCCTTCCCTTCTTTCTTTTACTATCCTTCCTTACCTCCTTTCTTCCTTCCCTTCCTTCCTTTCTTTCCTCTTTCCTTCCTTCTTTCCATCTCTCCTTTCTTCCTTTTTCCTTCTTTCCTTCCCTCTCTCCTTCCCTCCTTCCTTCTTTTTTCCTTCTTTCCTTCCTTCCTTCCTTCCTTCCCTCCTTTCTTCTTTCCTTCCCTTCTTCTTTTATCTTCCTTCCTTCCTGCCTTCCTTCCTTTTTTTCTTCCCTCCCTATATGCATTCCCTTCATTGTTGTGATGACTAGGGGGTTCACACACAGGCCTGAATGTTGTGCTCAAGCTTTGAACTGAAGTACTCACTGAGGTTTGCACTTCTTTAGCTATAAGACTTGCACAAGTGCTCACCAGCAGTCACTCTCTTAATTTAGGTGCACACATTATGGTTGGTGCTTCCTAGAGGATGGTAGCACATGTTCTTTTTTTCAGCTGGGGTGCTCACTGGAGGTCATGCCTCATGCCCCTTTGTTGTGATGCTTATACATACCTGCCTGTGGTGTGGTCAGTAACTGTGTGCATTGCTGGAGATCTCAGGCAGCAGAGCCTTCATACTAAAAGAGCAGAGTTGACAGGCTCATGCTCAGCATACTTGAGGTGCCTGAAACTTGAACTCATGACTACATGTTTGCAAGAAGGGCACTCTAAACCATTGTGTTACTCTATCAAACCTGGTCTGTGAAGCTTCTGGCTCCAAGAAGAAGCTCAAAAGTGTGTGCAAGATCTTGATTTGAAATTGTGGCAAATACTGAGCTGTGCTGTAATACTATAGGCAGTCACCAATAGAGAGAGTCTTATTAAAAACTAACTACAGGGGCCCAAGTGGTAGCATAGTTGTAGAGTGTTTGCCTTGCTCGCGGCTGACCCAGGACGGACCCAGGTTTGATCACCAGCTTCCCATATGGTCCCCCGAGCCAGGGCGATTTCTGAGCACAGAGCCACAGGAGTAACTCTTGAGTGCCACTATGTATGGCCCAAAAACCAAACAAACAAAAACTATCAACAGACACAGAGAGAGAGCACCAGGGAAATAGATCAAGGGGTACACTTCCATCATGTTTGAGGCCCTGAGTTTTGACCCTGGCATTGCACGTCTTCCTGTACTCTTATTGCCCCAGCATTGCTGAATGTAGCTTGGGTGGCCACCAGAGCATTATTGGTCCAAGTATCAACCTTTCAGGCCATCACTGCTAGTTTGAGCATCACTAGAAGTGTCCCTGGGTCCTTCTACAGTACCTCTGGGATGGTCCCTATGAAAATTACGTTTCTACATGAAGTTAATCTTACAAAACACAAAACAAGTTCTTCTGGAGTCAGTGTTCTGATCAGTGGTTGTGTTTGTCAATGCACTGTAAAATTGCTTCTCAATAAACCATATCCCCCATTCTATTATGGTATTCAAGGGAAGAGGAATATTTCTGGGGTTAGAGAGATAGTTCAGCAGATTGGACACTTGCCTTGTACATGACCAACCCAGGTTTAATCCCTGGCATCCTATAAGGTTCTCTGAATACTCTGGTTTCTCTTCAGATTTCTCTTTAAGGCTTTTCTCTTCAGGTCGCATAAATCTTTCACCTTTTACTATAAGGTATTCTGAGCTCTGCCTGTAGTGATCCCTGAGTGCAGAGTCTGGAGTAAGCCCTGAATACCACTGGGAGTGGCCCAAAGAACAAAACATTTCTCCTCTTTTCTTTGCTGTAGTTTCAGGGGCAACAGTGTTTGTGGCTCACATCAGAAAATGTCCTTTCCATTTCTTCTATGCATGGGCTGTGTGCCATGCAGAGTGATGCCTATCTGAGACAGCAGAGTGTGGGCTGGGCCTGTCTTTACGGATGTGGCAGCTTCAAGGAACCTGAGAACACTGCAGCTAAAACATCAGCTTCCTGCACAGGCTGAGGGAATCCCCTGACTTTGGGGTCAAAAAGAGGGCACCCTTTCCACCTTGCCACCATGGCAACCATTTGTATGTGGGGAACATTCTGCAGTCCTCAGCTTGCTCAGGCAACCACCAGCTCAGATTAAGTGTTCAAGAGTCCGTGATGAATGAACTTTTCTTGCCATCTCCCCCCTTTCCTGCAGCTCATTTTCTTGTTGGCATCTCCTCCTTTCTCTTTTAGGTGAAAAGCATGGCCCAGTATGTACATAACATGGACAAACAGGACAGTTTCCGGAGGACTCGCTTCTCTGACCGCTTCCAAGATGACATCACCACCATTGTAAATGTGGTCACCTCAGAGATTGCAGCCCTTCTGGTTAAACCTCAGAAGGTAACTGTCAGGTTGCCTTTCCCTTTCTAAATACTTTCTTTTGAATGTGTTTCTTTTATTATCAAAGGAAATTATCTTGATCTTAGGCAGTAATTAAAATGTCACAAAGTGTGCAGGACATCTCAGTGCAGCATCTTAGATGAGACAGGACTTAGAGGTAAGTCGTAAGGTTAGGAAATCACTAAAAAAATTGTTATATAGAATTTTGATCTCTGAAATCACTGTATCATTGAAATAAGAGAGGAAATACCTTGTTTTTAGATGATACTCCTTGAAGCATTGTGGGGAATAGGGGCAGGATATTTGTAAACTACTCTCAAATGATTCTGAAATTTAAAAATAAAACTATGAATGAAGAGAAAATGATAAAGAAAATATAGCAAAATGTAAAGTATTGCTAAATCTGGATAAAGGGTATATTGGAGTTCTTGGTTCTACTCTTCTACCTTTCATGTATGCATAAAAAATTTTTCAAAATGGAAAGTTAAAGGCTAGAGAGCTAGTATGAAGGCAGGATTAGCTGTGAATGCAGAAGTTTTAATGGTAGCTGTTAATTTTGAATCAGTAGTAATTGTGATAATTTTATCCCAAGGAAGCATCATGTTTAATGCCAAGTATTTTGAAAAAAATTTCCATTTAGTTATTTTTCCTGGCAAATTTAATGAGAGCAGGCTACAGTATCTCTATTATTGGCAGACATAAAAAATGAAGCCCAGGTTGATCAGCTTTTCTAGGGTTACACGTAGGAATGGGGTGGTGTGAAATCAATGAGAGAGCACTTCTCTGGAATGTGTGAGGTCCTGGGTTTGATCCCCAGCACCTCAAATAAATCACCCAACTAGCAGAAAAGCCATTGAACGAAGATTCCAAGGCCAGAACATTCAGGAAACTGGAGACCCTTGTGGGGGATCCTGAAATCATGATTCTCTGGAAAATTCTTTGTCAGTTCTTGATCCATCCCAATGTCTGGTCAAGTTTTTTTGCATTCTCAAAATGCACATTGTAACAAATGGAAAATATTTTTAAACATTTTCAGTCATTTCAGAGAATACTGATTTATTGTTCTGAAAGTAAAGGGCCTAATATAAAGAACTGAATTCCATTTGCTTGGAAGTGCTATAAAATCCCTCAGAAATGTGAGCACTAAGAATCAAAACAAAATCTCTAACCTCAATTCAGGCATGAGTTCACATGAGTCTGGGAACACTGCCTAATTGGAGAGAGGAAATTTCTCAGGTAAAAACTAATATTTTTATCCTTACTAGATTTCTTCATCAATCCTTATAAACTGTAAATCTGTGTCATTGAAAATAGTGAATACATTGCAAATTAGTTTTGTCAAAATAATATTTACCAAATTGTATAAATATGATAGGCCCTTATTTAAAATTATATGACAGTCTCTTTAAACGAGTTCTGAAAAACTAAACATGATTCCAGGGAAAATAGACATGGTTTTCTTGTGGAAATTCCCAGGTGAGTCCCAGCAACACTTGGTCCCCTGTGCACTGACAGGATTGACCGTCAAGCACAAAGCCAGAAATAGCTCCTGAGTATGATCAAACCGAAAAACCTGTGACTTTGCGGTCATGTTTAAAAACCTATAGGGAGCTGTCTAGCCAGTCAGTACAGGGATTAAGGCACTTGCCTTGGCATGAGGCCAACCCTGGTTTAATCCCTAGTACTCCATATACCATATATATACCGTATACCCTAACCTCTGATCATTGCCAGGAGTGATCACTGAGCACAGATATGGGAGTAAGCCATGAACACCATAGGTTGTAGCCTAGCCAAAAAAAAATATATATATATATTTTATATATATATATATATATACATATACATATATATGGAGATGTTCGTAATAAAACATTGAATAAAGAAATTTAGGGGTCGGAGCAATAACACAGTGATAAGGCATTTGCCTTGCACACGGCCAACCCAGGACAGATGGTGGTTCGAATCCCAGCATTCCATATGGTCCCCCGTGCCTGCCAGGAGCGATTTCTAAGCTTGAGCTAGGTGTAACCCCTGAGCACTGCCAGGTGTGATTCAAAAGCAAAAAAAAAAAAAAAAAAAAAAAGAAGAAGAAAAGAAATTTAGGACCTGGGGCCGGAGAGATAGCACAGAGATAAGGTGTTTGCCTTTCATGCAGAAGGTCGGTGGTTCGAATCCTGGCATCCCATATGGTTCCCTGAGCCTGCCAGGAGCGATTTCTGAGCATAGAGCCAGGAGTAACCCCTGAGCGCTGCCAGGTGTGACCCAAAAACCAAAAAAAAAAAAAAAAAAAGACATTTAGGATCCAATGTTATGTAAAGAAAGAATCTAATTATATAAATACATACATGAATTAGGAGAAAAGACTGGAATGAATGTACCTAGATATTCACAGTAAATAACTCTAACTTATTAACTCTTATTTATGGTTCCAATAAAGAACTGAATTATATTTGCTAAAAATTTTTGCAGGGTCAAATTGCTATGTTCAGTTATCTCCCAAAAGAATACCAACTCAGCCATAGAATTGGTCTCACCTGACATTTCCACAAAACCTAGGAACTCATGAGTAAGATTTACCACAGATAACCTAGGTGTGTTTGTTTTTAAGGAAAGTGAACAGGCAGAAAAGATGAACATCAGCCTGGCTTTCTTCTTGTATGACCTTCTCTCACTCATGGATCGATGCTTTGTGTTTAACCTTGTCAAGCATTATTGCAACCAGGTGAGTGCTCCTTGATCAAGCCTTGTTGCTGCTCATCTTTTCCCCTCTTCTGTGAAGATCATTGCCATGGCATGCTAGTTTTGCCTTGCCTCAGAATGATCAACACTTACTGTTTCTGTCTTTTGTGATGTCTTCCTTGTTTCATTTGTTTGATGACATGGACCTCTTTTATACATTCATGTACATGCTTTTTTGGTTTGTTTAGTTTTGTTTTGGGGGCACAACCAGCAGTGCTCAAGGGTTACTCCTGGCTCTGTGCTCAGAAATCACTCCTGGAAGGCTCAGGGGACCGTATAGGATGCTAGGAATCGAACCCGGATCTGTCTTGGGTCAGCCGCGTGCAAGGCAAACAACCTACTGCTGTGCTATTTCTCTGGCTCCGTACATTATTTTTTGAAAGTAATCAATTCAGTACAAACAAATTAATGGGTTAATCTACAGGAACTAGAACTTGCTAGTGATATATTTTACTTGCTTCTATTTAACATCAAGCCAGAAAATTCATTTATTCTTTTGACCAAGTCTAAAATCTAAAGTATGAGTCTCTCTTCACACATTCAGGTAATTAAATAAGTTTTAATTGTGAAATTTTTGTTTTTAAAAACCCTGATTTTAAAAAGAAAAAACTGAGAGAGAAACAAGCTTGAAATGAATATATACTCCTTCCTTTCCTTCCCCTTTCTCTCTCTCTCTTTTTTTAATTACCCCATGATGCCATGAACTTTTAATGCAACTAAAACTAAATGTAAGTTCAAAATTGTTAAACTCACTGCCAATTGATAATAACAGGCAGATTTAGGTCAGGGAACATGTAAAAACACAGTTTCCTGGGATACTGTTCCCAGTTTTGAACTGGATTTTTCCAAATTCTGGCTCACCAAGCTCCAAGAACATAACAGACTGAAAACTACAGATCCAGAGATAAGTTCCTTTTAAAAAGTAATCAAAAGCATTTTACTAAACATAATTTTCATTTTAATTGTAGTGGCTTACATATCGTTCACAGTAATATTCCAGGTACATATTTACATTGAATCAGGGGAATTCCCACCACCAAATTGTCCTCCCACAACCGCTCCCATCCTGCCTCCCATATCCTCCACTCTTCCCCCCAGGGGCTGCTAGAATGCGTGGTCCTCTCTGTATCTAGTTAATTACTTAGTGGGCTTATAACTGTTTGGTCCTGGTGCCTCCATTATTGCCCCCTCTAGTTGGGAGGCGGGACTAGAAAGATCAAGTTATGTGGATTTGTTTGAGGAAGAGAAAGGCAATTTAACTGGCACAAGGCACACACATTACTGAAGGTGCCAGGTAAACTTTGCACAGGACTACACACAGTTGTGAATCAGGAGGAGGGAAATCTTTCATTCATGACATCAATGGAGGGAGGATTTGCCTTGAAAATTCTTCCCACTTTCCCTTTACTTCTCTACATCTTCCTCTCCACTTTAGGGCAAACTTCTGTGCTTTACTACAGAGACTGCATGTTCTTCTAGGTAATTTGATGCCTTTACCTAGGGAACTGGTGGGAGAACTTCCTGAGGGGCCTTTAATTAGAAACCACAAAAGAACACTGTGACATTAAAGTCACCTGCCATATTCCATTAGTTTTGTGTGGCTCCATGTGGGGACAGCCCCTTTTATTTAGTTTCTCAGACACAGCAGGGTTTTTGTAAAGTCAGTTATATTTTGTTCCACTGAAGACATACCTGAAGATTATTTTCAATGCACAGTTCCCAGAATATTGCAGATATGACGAGGGCAGGGAGTTGGGGCAAGATCCTCGTTTTGAATAGCTGTTAGGTTGGACTCGTTAATGGAGGAGTAAAAAAAATGCAAATTGTTGGGCCTTTTCTACATCTCCATCTCTTCTACATCTCCATCTGTTGTGATGGGCCATCAGTTTCACTAAACTTAGGTGATCTGGGAAGAGAAGAGATTTTTTTGTATCTATTTACCTGATCTCATCTACTTTATAATAAATGCTTGTTTCTGGTTTTATGTTTATTCCCAGCTGTCAGCCAAGCTCAACAACCTTCCAACGCTCATTTCCATGAGGCTGGAGTTCCTGAGAATTCTTTGCAGCCATGAGCATTATCTCAATTTGAATCTCTTCTTTATGAATACTGATACCACTCCAGTGTCTCCCTGCCCCTCCATATCATCTCAGGTAATCAATTGCTGAAAAGGGTTAAGTCACACACTTTTACCATTCATTATTTTTTGGGTTTTTTTTTTCTGGTTTTGGTTTTTGGGCCACACCCTGTGACTCTCAGGGGTACTCCTGGCTATGCACTCAGAAACTGCTCCTGGCAGGCTTAGGAGACCATATGGGATGCCAGGGATTGAACCTGGGTCAGTCCCAGGTTAGCAGCATGCAAGGCAAGCTCCCTCCCCACTGTGCTATCACTCTGACCCTAGAAGAGTCCATCTTGAATAAGTTTCTAATCATTTCATTCTTGAGGCACTAGAGTCTCATCTGAAACAGTTTGTTTTAAAGAGAGTCTATTTTGTCATTATTGATGTGGCCCAAAAATTAAAAAAGAGAGAGGAGAGGAGAGGAGAGGAGAGGAGAGGAGAGGAGAGGAGAGGAGAGGAGAGGAGAGGAGAGGAGAGGGGAAGGGAGGGGAGGAGAAAGGAGGGGAGGGGAAGGAAGGGGAGGAGAGGGAAGGGGAGGAGAGGAGAGAAGAGAAGAGAAATTACTCCTACTGGTGCTTGGATTTGAT